>NC_069505.1:428421964-428613185 GCF_027579735.1 Bombina bombina
GCAGAGGTGATAATATAGTTACAGTACAGCATTACAATGACTGTGTGACAAGCCTTGTCTACTTCTGTACAAATAAAGCAAGCAGTGTGACCATCGAAAATCAATTGCAGCAAGTAAGGAGTTAATTTATTCAGAAAACATTTACACTTAACTGGTATGTTGTTTTAGTTCAATACTACTGAATAGACCTGCAATTAAAATATGTATAAAGTATAATTTGTTATTTGCAGACTAGCAAACAGTAACAAGAATGGCGGACAGTAGTGAAAGGGGGGAGGGTTAGAGAGCTGTTTGGTGAGTGATCATGTGGTGGATGAGTGAGGAGGGATCATTACACTATAGAAATTGGAAAAAAAATAAAATAAAAAAAAAATCAACAAAAATCCCTAAACTGCATACTGGCAGACTGCCAGTACTTAAGATGGTGGTAACAAGTAAGGAAGAATGGTGTTTGAGAGGGATCAGGTAGAGATCAGTGGGTGGGAGGGTAATCCTTACACTAGAGCAAATTATAACCTTAAAGGGACAGTCAACCCAAAAATTACTTTAACTTATTTAGATTAGTTAACTAACTATCTTTACAGTAAACTGTAGCCAAATTTCCATCTAAATAAACTTTGGCAGAAAATAAACTTAGTTTCTGTTATAATCAGGGAATCTTGTAACCAGAATATTACGTTATTGATCTAACCACTTCTGCCCAGGAACAGTCTCTTCTTCAAAATCACCGTAGAGCACAGCTTGATTGCAGCCCGGCGTAGAAATAGGAGTTAATTTTTTATATTTTTTCAGGTCTGAAAGGTTTGTCTACACCTTTATGTATCCTATAGCGTAATGGCAGTAAGAAGATTCCCCCTCCCCGCCTGCAGCGTTATACCGACACATCACACATACCCAGTGTCCAAGTGTCTATGAGCAGTGTCGGGCGGGGCCTGGTGTGTGACTGTGAGGGAAGTTTAAACGGTGCCCGGTGCTACAGATGTGAAAGGCTGCACAGTAGTGATGATTACATACACAAGCACCTTATTTCAGCTAATACAAGGATGTCTGGCTATACAGCCCCCACTGATGTACGCTATAGGATACTATACTAGAGATATCAGACAAAAACTATAGCTACAAACCAGTCTGCAGAGATTAAAAAAATATGGGGGCTGTATAGCCAGACATCCTTGTATTAGCTGAAATAAGGTGCATCAGTGCTTGTGTATGTAATCATCACTACTGTGCAGCCTTTCACATCTGTAGCACCGGGCACCGTTTAAACTTCCCTCACAGTCACACACCAGGCCCCGCCCGACACTGCTCATAGACACTTGGACACTGGGTATGTGTGATGTGTCGGTATAACGCTGCAGGCGGGGAGGGGGAATCTTCTTACTGCCATTACGCTATAGGATACATAAAGGCAGGACCGTCTTTAACACAGGGCAAAAGGGGCAGCTGCCCAGGGCCCAGTTTCTGTTGAGGGGCCCAAAAGTCCTTAAAAAAAAAAAAAAAAAAAAAATTTTTTTTTTTTTTATGGTTCATACCAGACTGCTGATGGACATGGGGAACACACACATTCAGTCCTAATACTGTCACAGTCAAAAGTACTCTGCTTATATATATATATATATATATATATATATATTTTTTTTTTTTTTTTAAACTGTGCCAGACCGTGCCGGTGTCATGTGATATGCCAAGCTATTGCCATGTGCTGTTTTAGATGTGCACTGTGCAGCACTGAATGCAAAGCCCTAACTCGGCATCCAGCCATTCCCACTGCATCATTAAAGGTCCTACTGGGGTTACCACTGTTATCAGGTAACTGCTCTGGTGGTAGGGATTGTTTCTGGGTAGGGCTGACTGTAGGCTCATGCAGCAGAAAGCTGGAGCGGCAAGCACGTGAGGATTTGAGCATCTGTGCAGCTGCATACATTGCTCTCTTCAGTCTTGAGGCTGTGTGACTCATCTCACACTGTATCCATGCAGCTTTGGACAGACAGCATCCAGTCTGCTGGTCCCCTTAGCCCTGCTCTTTCTGCTGTGGCCCTAAGATCAACTAACTGAAGTTTGTTAGGGGAACAGTGCTTTGTAGAAAGTTGTCAGTGGGAAGAATAAGTGAGTTCACATACAACCCTCCCCATGCAGCATTGTCTAGTGCAAGATGAGAGGGAACTTGTTCCTAGCAAAGAAGTGACATGTGCTGCTGTGGCTGATGTATAGTGTCATGCTGATACTTCACACATTAATGTAAGGTTTATTTTTATAGTTTTTGTCTTCTCTCTGTCTCAGATTTTACAGCTTCCCATTGTAGTTCTGCTGTTCCAGTCAGTAAACTTATACTGCACCTCCATGCTTCCTCCTCAGTCTTTACCTTGCTTTGCTCCTGTTGGCTGCCCTAAATCTCTTTAATCAACTAACCTCACACCAGAATCACATTCAAAAGAATATTAAATGAATCCACAGTGGAGGAATTTCTATATTTATTTACTTATTACTACTGCTTAGGTCC
Organism: Bombina bombina; assembly: GCF_027579735.1. Classification (NCBI taxonomy): domain Eukaryota; kingdom Metazoa; phylum Chordata; class Amphibia; order Anura; family Bombinatoridae; genus Bombina; species Bombina bombina. Next base: position 428,424,465 of record NC_069505.1, read on the forward strand.
AGTTTCACATATTGCAATTTATTTAATTTTTTTAAATGATTAGCTCAGCAGTGGATAATCCACTGCTGGGCTAATAATGAAAAAAAAAATTGATTTAGTTGTTTTTTGGGATGTTGGGGTGGAGAGCGAAATTGCATGGGGGGGGGGGGCAAGAATATTTTCGCCCAGGGTCCAGTCAATATTAAAGACAGCCCTGCATAAAGGTGTAGACAAACCTTTCAGATCTGAAAAAATATAAAAAATTAACTCCTATTTCTACGCCGGGCTGCAATCAAGCTGTGCTCTACGGTGATTTTGAAGAAGAGACTGTTCCTGGGCAGAAGTGGTTAGATCAATAACGTAATATTCTGGTTACAAGATTCCCTGATTATAACAGAAACTTTCACATAACATTATTTTAAGCTGAGAATAAACCCTGCAGCTCAGCGTAATTTTTTTTTTTATACAGGATATGACATTTGTGTAACAAGGAACGTTATGAAGCCTCTGCTTAGTAAGGCAAAGTGTATTTCTTTCTGTAGAATCAAATAGTGAAACCATCATATCATTTCTCTCTACTCTCAGACCATCATATCGCTGCCTGCCCGGCACTCACTGCCTCTCAGTCTCTGTAACACACAGCACACAGCATGGATGAGAGGCAGTGAGTGCCGGCCGGGTATGAACAGCTGTTAGCTGAAATTTGCAGGAGCGCGCAGGGACGAGGACTACTAGACTCGAGAAAAGGATCCTGTACTAGTGCAAGGCTTTTGGGAGACGTCAGAGAAGGAGGGGTCAGGTGGCCATTTCCAAACTGCCAGATGAGATCTAGTAAGTTTATTTTCTGCCAAAGTTTATTTAGATGGAAATTTGGCTACAGTTTACTGTAAAGATAGTTAGTTAACTAATCTAAATAAGTTAAAGTAATTTTTGGGTTGACTGTCCCTTTAAGCACTATATGTCATAGGGCTCAAATATATGATATCTCAGGTGTTAGAAAAAAAGGCTGCACAGGGCTTTAACCTTTTAATGCCGTTATGCCGTTCTTTTCCGTCATAATTACACTGGGCTTTAAAACCGTTATGACGGAATAGAACGTCATAGCTAACGGCGGTCTGGAGGGCGTTCCTAGGGTTGTAGGGACGCCCGCCAGATGCAATCCAATAATTGAAAAAATCTCGCGATCGAGGTTTCAATTTGTCTACATCGGAACAGTTGTTCCGATGTAGACACTTTAGCCCTGTCACAAAAGGGTTAACATATAGATACATACAGTTACATGTCTAAATATGTATATGTATTTATATATATATGTTTATATGAGTGTACATATGTATTTCTATGTGTATATATGTATTTACAGACATATATACACATATAAACACATAAATACATATGCAAACACACAAGACATATATAAGTTCATTGGAGCCCTTTGAAAACTTGAACAAACATATTTATGTAATATTCATATTTAATAAAGTGTTATACTGTGTATTTACTGTAAATATTTCACATTCCAATGTTCTTCACATACCAGAATATGTTCTATGTATATATAAATAGATATACCTATATATATCTGTATATACCTATAACTATATAAAATCATGTATATATATATATATATATATATATATATATATATATATATATATATATATATATATATATATATATATATATATATATATAAGTTAAAGTCATTCAGAAAGGCACTCCATATACAAATGTAGCAGCTTCCAGGGTGCACTTCAAAAAGTAATCCATTGGGTACAATGTGGGCTAGGTATGATGTGTGCTAGGTACAAGGTATGAATGTTTGGTAGGGTTAGACTGTCTAGCTGGTGGGGAATCTAGCACACCTGAAGTAAACTTTATCCCAAAGTTTAAAGAGATATAGTTAGTTGTAGTAGGTGGCGCAAACCAAGTTGCTATTCCCAATGTGTCTTACTGTAAATATGTGTGATAATATGTGGGCTCAATATATGTTAATGTTTTGATGAGTACTATTTTATATTCTCTTTCGGAAAAAATTGGATGTTGAAACTTGTTTAAGAAATAAATATGATCCTTTATTTGATTATGGTAAATTTACCCAATACTAGTGATGCTAAAAGTACAATTAAACAAAAATTTATTACAAATTCCTTCAAAGTTTAAAAAATGACACCGGTGTCTCTATGTATAAGAATGTACATAATTTTCTAAAAAATATAAAAAATTAAATTAAAATAATATCATTGAAATCTTGCAATTTATACAGTTATAGGTTTATCACAAGTTGTAATTTCTAACAAAATGTTTGTAAATACAATATTATAGTGGATAAGACAATAGTTGCTGTATAGTTCATATAGGATACTTTGTTTCAAGTTCAGCTGTGCAATTGAGATCTTATCTTAGGTAACTATATATCAAATGTAGAGGTATGTTGGTGCGATTTTTTATCACACTGTGATATAAGTATACAAATTAGTACCTTGAAGTGTATCTGTTTGATATCACTTTTGTGAGATGAATGCGGTTAAATAAACGCCGCTATGCCAATGATTTGCTTAGGTTTCTAGATCAAGCTGGTGGCAGTTCTATATGAGCTGCTGGCGGTTAAATAAATGCCGCTTTGGTTTCCTCTTGTTAGGTGGGCTTATCTGTTTGCTGCGAGAAAATTCACTTTTATATGAATGCTTGTGTAGTTGCCGTGGCCGCTCTGTTATCTTGTCCTTTGTCGGTCAGTGACCGATCGTGCTCTTAAGGGTTTCTTGGTGGGATCTTCGTTGCGGTTAGGTGCTAACCGTTTGCTGATGTTTTTAAGTATCTCCGGTTTTTCTTTTCTGTGGCTTGTCTGTCGGTCAGTGACCGATCACTATGGTATGGTTGTTGGATAACCTCCTGATGTGGAATATTTGCGTGCCTCTCCGGTCCGTTGTTCCCAGGTTTCTTAGATGTCGGTCAGTGACCAATCCGGGTACTTGAAAAAGGCTGTCCAGCCAAAACGCGTTGATACCAGAGCACACCTGCACAGGATCTGAGAAGACAAAGAGAATACCAGCTATACCCTGTTGAAATATTCAAGTTCCCACTTAGCGGCATATATTTAACCGCAAAGATCACATTGATAACTAGAATTCCTTTTTCTACTTATCCTACAAACTTTCTACTTATCCCACAACCACATTTCAGTACCCAGATCGGTCACTGACCGACATCTAAGAAACCTGGGAACAACGGACCGGAGAGGCACGCAAATATTCCACATCAGGAGGTTATCCAACAACCATATCATAGTGATCGGTCACTGACCGACAGACAAGCCACAGAAAAGAAAAACCGGAGATACTTAAAAAACATCAGCAAACGGTTAGCACCTAACTGCAACGAAGATCCCACCAAGAAACCCTTAAGAGCACGATTGGTCACTGACCGACAAAGGACATGATAACAGAGCGGCCACGGCAACTACACAAGCATTCATATAAAAGTGAATTTTCTCGCAGCAAACAGATAAGCCCACCTAACAAGAGGAAACCAAAGCACCATTTATTTAACCGCCAGCAGCTCATATAGAACTGCCACCAGCTTGATCTAGAAACCTAAGCAAATCATTGCCATAGCGGCGTTTATTTAACCGCAATCATCTCACAAAAGTGATATCAAACAGATACACTTCAAGGTACTAATTTGTATACTTATATCACAGTGTGATAAAAATCGCACCAACATACCTCTACATTTGATATATAGTTACCTAAGATAAGATCTCAATTGCACAGCTGAACTTGAAACAAAGTATCCTATATGAACTATACAGCAACTATTGTCTTATCCACTATAATATTGTATTTACAAACATTTTGTTAGAAATTACAACTTGTGATAAACCTATAACTGTATAAATTGCAAGATTTCAATGATATTATTTTAATTTAATTTTTTATATTTTTTAGAAAATTACGTACATTCTTATACATAGAGACACCAGTGTCATTTTTTAAACTTTGAAGGAATTTGTAATAATTTTTGTTTAACTGTACTTTTAGCATCACTAGTATTGGGTAAATTTACCATAATCAAATAAAGGATCATATTAATTTCTTAAACAAGTTTCGACATCCAATTTTTTTCTGAAAGAGAATATAAAATAGTACTCATCAAAACATTAACATATATTGAGCCCACATATTATCACACATATTTACAGTAAGACACATTGGGAATAGCAACTTGGTTTGCGCCACCTACTACAACTAACTATAACTAGGTACAAGGTATGCTGGGCACAATGTGTGCTAGGTATATTGTGTGCTGGGAACTGTGTGCGCTGGGTATGGTTTACGCTAAATACAATGAGTGAAGTACAGCGAATGTGTGCTGGGTGCGGGATGTGCTAGGTGTAATGAGTGCGAGGTGTAGTGGGTGTTAGGCACAATAAGTGCTGGTTAAAGTATGTACTAGAAACAATGTGCATATTACTTATCTCTGGAATTAAATCTAATCTATAAGTATCACCCCTCCCCCCCCTCCCTTATTTCTAGAGCCCACACTAGGGTTCCATCTTGGTGAATTATTTTCACCACATATCCCTGCAATTTACTTACGATATATCAATCTTTGAACAGCTATTGCAATGGGACCTGCGTGTCCGATCCTTTTGTTTGAGTATGTTTGAACAGGGGTCCGGTGTGTCCCCAAGTGTTACCTTTCCCTGCAATTTATCTACGATATATCAATGTTTGAACAGATATTGCAACCGGACCTGCGTGTCCGATCCTTTTGTTTGTGTATGTTAGATCAGGGGTCCTGCGTGTCCCCAAATGTTACCTCTTATTTGAAAACCCAATAAAGCTTTTAAAAAAAAAAAAAGTAATCCAATATGTATTTGTAGAAAAAGGCACTCACTGGTTCAGTTAAAATTTAGCTTTTAATAAATATTTAACTTAAAAATGCATAACGTTTCGGAGGCATTCCACCTCCTTTTTCAAATGCATGATACAGACATTTTTGGAAAGTACAAAAAAGCAGTATGCTTTTTTGTACTTTCCAAAAATGTCTGTATCATACATTTGAAAAAGGAGGTGGAATGCCTCCGAAACGTTATGCATTTTTAAGTTAAATATTTATTAAAAGCTAAGTTTTAACTGAACCAGTGAGTGCACAGTGCAGGGGGTAAGACGCGCAGCCCCTTTACTGGCGCACATTAAAATAGTGCTTCACTTGTAATCTATATCTATTATAAGTTTAACTGCCACTCTTTTATATACATTACAGAAAATGTTTGCCTTTAATTAGGTATAGTTGTACAATGCTGTTGGATTCCAGCACAGAAACCACAGAAAGTATAAAATCGACTCACGTCATGGTTGCCCCAGGGTCAGCCGTCATCTGATTTGTGATGAATACAGCAACATTATATTCTGTATGTGAGAAAAGCGTTTAATGAGAGGGGAACAGATAAAGTGGCTAAAATGCAAGTCTGTCAAAAGCACTGAGATAAGGGGGAAGTCTGCAAAGGCTTAGATACAAGGTAATCACAGAGGTAAAAAGTATATTAATATAACTGAGATAAGGGGTAGTCTGCAAAGGCTTAGATACAAGGTAATCACAGAGGTAAAAAGTTTATTAATATAACTGAGATAAGGGGTAGTCTGCAGAGGCTTAGATACAAGGTAATCACAGAGGTAAAACATATATTAATATAACTGAGATAAGGGGTAGTCTGCAGAGGTTTAGATACAAGGTAATCACAGAGATAAAAAGTATATTAATATGACTGAGATAAGGGGCAGTCTGCAGAGGCATAGATACAAGGTAATCACAGAGGTAAAAAGTATATTAATATATCTGAGATAATGAACAGTCTGTAGAGGCTTAGATACAGGGTAATCACAGAGGTAAAAAGTATATTAATATAACTGAGATAAGGGGGCAGTCTGCAGAGGCTTAGATACAAGGTAATCACAGAGGTAAAAAGTATATTAATATAACTGAGATAATGAACAGTCTGTAGAGGCTTAGATACAGGGTAATCACAGAGGTAAAAAGTATATTAATATAACTGAGATAAGGGGTAGTCTGCAGAGGTTTAGATACAAGGTAATCACAGAGGTAAAAAGTATATTAATATAACTGAGATAAGGAGCAGTGTGCAGAGGCTTAGATACAAGGTAATCACAGAGGTAAAAAGTATATTAATATAACAAAATGTCATTTTTTTTTAAAGCTTTTAAAACATTTAACTATTAGACCGATCTTTTCAATGCCGTAACTAATTTCTCAAGCATATTTTTAAAAAAAGACTTAATGTCTCTTTTAAAGAGACAGTCTACACCTTAGTTATCTTAAAGGGACACTGAACCCAAAATTTTTCTTTCGTGATTCAGATAGAGCATGAAATTTTAAGCAACTTTCTAATTTACTCCTATTATCAAATTTTCTTCATTCTCTTGGTATATTTATTTGAAATGCAAGAATGTAAGTTTAGATGCCGGAGCATTTTTGGTGAACAACCTAGGTTGCCCTTGCTGATTGTTGGATAAATTAATCCACCAATAAAAACGTGCTGTCCAGAGTACTGAACCCAAAGAAAGCTTAGATGCCTTCTTTTTCAAATAAAGATAGCAAGAAAACGAAGAAAAATTGATAATAGGAGTAAATGAGAAAGTTGCTTAAAATTGCATGCTCTATCTGAATCATGAAAGAAAAAAATTGGGTTCAGTGTCCCTTTAAAGTTTTACCTTAGATTAAGCTGCAAATATCCTCCTGCACCTTTCTATATCATGCAGCAGGATTGGTAAAAAAAGTTATTTTAAAATGAATATTGTTTCTGGTCATTTTGAAATGGCTGTCAAGCTTCGCCCACTGATGACATCACGATCTGAGCTGCATATGGCGTCCAATCACAAAACCCTCACTAGTTGGATTTAGCAGACTGTCAATGCTATTCAGCAGTGCCCAGATGCAGCTTGGATCATGATGTCATCAGTGGGCAGAGTTTGACGGCCATTTTAAAGTGACCATATTCTTTTTAAAATAACATTTTTACCATTTCTGCGGCATGATATAGAAAAGTAAGAGTTTAACATGACTAACGTGTAGAGTAGACTGTCCCTTTAAGGGACACTGTACTGTGAAACTTGCTGCAAGGTGTGAAATGACCCAAATTATCTTATCTATCGTTGACCACTTTTCCTGTAATTTAACTCTGAATTTTTTTTTTATTTTTTTTTTAAATTCCACTGAGTTTCTGTAAAGTAATGGACGCCATGTTTGAACTCACCGGGGTTAAACACAAAGCAGAAGTACCTCTTGGGAACTGAAAAGCACTACTGGTCCCGAGCAGAAACAGCCTCTGATCCAATCAGCAGTTGCAGATCTGAGTCATGAGACTAGCGTTGCTGATTGGATTAGAGGCAAGTTCCGCTCGGAACCTGCAGTGCTACGCACGTCCCAAGGGTCACTTCTATTGTATAAGCCCTTTTTTGGGGGTAAACACACAGAAGTGTAGGGTCGATAGTCAAAAAATTACATACCTTAACAAATTATATGACGTAAATTTCAGACTATTATTTTTCACCCTTCACTGTCTCTCCTGCTATGCACAATTAAGGACAGAGATAAAACCAGGCTGTGCTGAATATAGGATTGTTAAAGTAATTATCTAACAGGGTTTCCACTCAGCCTTGTTTAGTTTGTTTAGTATATTGTATAGCTTGTTTTATATCTATCTCTACTTGTCCTCAGCAGAAAAGAGAGATAAGGGGACAAAAGTTCAAACATGGCAGCACCAATTACTTTATAGAAACTAAAAATTTGCACTTATCTATAATATAATTGTAAAAAATACATCTTCATCTTAGTCTAAGGCTAATCTTTGCTTTGAAAACATTCCCATCAGATTCAGTACAAATACACAGACATTCATTAGACACCTTCTGAGATCTTCTGAAGCCGAGACAGCATCTGTGCCAACTTCTGCTGCCGCTCAGCTAGCTCCCCCCGGCCACTGAAGTCCACTCGGAAGAGAGCCATGATGGAATCGATGATCTGAGAAGCATAATTTCATTAGAAATTCACAGATGTATGTTATTGAACTCGACACACAGCAGGTGAGTGAATGCTATAAACACAGCTGCTTCTCACCACAACATATAATGTACAATTATAGACCAGTGTATAGCAGTATTAATTCTTTCATAAGGTAGTGAGAGTCCACAAGCCATTCCTCCTGGGAATCAACTCTTGGCCACTAGGAGGAAGCAAAGATAGCTTTTAATCCCCATCACCGCTCTGGTACCTCAGTCTTATTGTTGCCTCCAAAGGAAACATAGAAACATAGAATTTGACGGTAGATAAGAACCAAAAGGCCCATCAAGTCTACACATATTACAGGTTACTTATTACTTAGTATAGCCTTATGCATGTCCCATCAAGTCTACACATATTACATGTTACTTATTACTTAGTATAGCCTTATGTATGTCCCCTCAAGTCTACACATATTACAGGTTACTGTTTTCTCTTGATAGCCTTATGCATGTCCCATCAAGTCTACACATATTATATGTTACTGTTTTCTCTTGATAGCCTTATGCATGTCCCATCAAGTCTACACATATTACATGTTACTGTTTTCTCTTGATAGCCTTATGCATGTCCCATCAAGTCTACACATATTACATGTTACTGTTTCCTTAGGATAGACTTATGCATGTCCCATCAGGTCTACACATATTACATGTTACTGTTTCCTTAGGATAGCCTTATGCATGTCCCATCAAGTCTACACATATTACATGTTACTTATAACTTAGTATAGCCTTATGCATGTCCCATGAAGTCTACACATATTACATGTTACTTATTACTTAGGATAGCCTTATGCATGTCCCATCAAGTCTACACATATTATATGTTACTGTTTTCTTAGGATAGCCTTATGTATGTCCCATCAAGTCTACACATATTACATGTTACTGTTTCCTTATGATAGCCTTATGCATGTCCCATCAAGTCTACACATATTACATGTTACTGTTTTCTTAGGATAGCCTAACACATGTCCCATCAAGTCTACACATATTACATATTACTGTTTTCTTAGGATAACCTTATGGAAGTCCCATCAACTCTACACATATTACATGTTACTGTTTTCTTAGGATAACCTTATGGAAGTCCCATCAACTCTACACATATTACATGTTACTGTTTTCTTAGGATAGCCTTATGTATGTCACATCAAGTCTACACATATTACATGTTACTTATTACTTAGTATAACCTTATGTATGTCACATCAAGTCTACACATATTACAGGTTACTTATTACTTAGTATAGCCTTATGTATGTCACATCAAGTCTACACATATTACAGGTTACTTATTACTTAGTATAGCCTTATTTATGTCCCATCAAGTCTACACATATTACATGTTACTGTTTTCTTAGGATAGCCTTATGTATGTAACATCAAGTCTACACATATTACATGTTACTTATTACTTAGTATAGCCTTATGTATGTCCCATCAAGTCTACACATATTTCATGTTACTTATTACTTAGGATAACCTTATGTATGTCCCATCAAGTCTACACATATTACATGTTACTGTTTTCTTAGGATAACCTTATGTATGTCCCATCAAGTCTACACATATTACATGTTACTTATTACTCAGTATAACCTTATGCATGTCCCATCAAGTCTACACACATTACATGTTACTGATTACTTAGGATAACCTTATGCATGTCCCATCAAGTCTACACATATTATATGTTACTTATTACTTAGTATAGCCTTATGTATGTCCCATCAAGTCTACACATATTACATGTTACTTACTACTTAGTATAGCCTTATGCATGTCCCATCAAGTCTACACATATTACATGTTACTTATTACTTAGTATAGCCTTATGCATGTCCCATAAGGTCTACACATATTACATGTTACTGTTTCCTTAGGATAGCCTTATGCATGTCCCATCAAGTCTACACATATTACATGTTACTTATTACTTAGTATAGCCTTATGCATGTCCCATGAAGTCTACACATATTACATGTTACTTATTACTTAGGATAGCCTTATGCATGTCCCATCAAGTCTACACATATTATATGTTACTGTTTTCTTAGGATAGCCTTATGTATGTCCCATCAAGTCTACACATATTACATGTTACTGTTTCCTTATGATAGCCTTATGCATGTCCCATCAAGTCTACACATATTACATGTTACTGTTTTCTTAGGATAGCCTAACACATGTCCCATCAAGTCTACACATATTACATATTACTGTTTTCTTAGGATAACCTTATGGAAGTCCCATCAACTCTACACATATTACATGTTACTGTTTTCTTAGGATAACCTTATGCATGTCCCATCAAGTCTACACATATTACATGTTACTTATTACTTAGGATAGCCTTATGTATGTCCCATCAAGTCTACACATATTACATGTTACTTATTACTTAGTATAGCCTTATGTATGTCACATCAAGTCTACACATATTACATGTTACTTATTACTTAGTATAACCTTATGTATGTCACATCAAGTCTACACATATTACATGTTACTTATTACTTAGTATAACCTTATGTATGTCACATCAAGTCTACACATATTACATGTTACTTATTACTTAGTATAACCTTATGTATGTCACAACAAGTCTACACATATTACAGGTTACTTATTACTTAGTATAGCCTTATTTATGTCCCATCAAGTCTACACATATTACATGTTACTGTTTTCTTAGGATAGCCTTATGTATGTCACATCAAGTCTACACATATTACATGTTACTTATTACTTAGTATAGCCTTATGTATGTCCCATCAAGTCTACACATATTACATGTTACTTATTACTTAGGATAACCTTATGCATGTCCCATCAAGTCTACACACATTACATGCTACTGATTACTTAGGATAACCTTATGTATGTCCCATCAAGTCTACACACATTACATGCTACTGATTACTTAGGATAACCTTATGCATGTCCCATCAAGTCTACACACATTACATGTTACTGATTACTTAGGATAACCTTATGTATGTCCCATCAAGTCTACACATATTACATGTTACTGATTACTTAGGATAACCTTATGCATGTCCCATCAAGTCTACACACATTACATGTTACTGATTACTTAGGATAACCTTATGCATGTCCCATCAAGTCTACACATATTATATGTTACTTATTACTTAGTATAGCCTTATGTATGTCCCATCAAGTCTACACATATTACATGTTACTTACTACTTAGTATAGCCTTATGCATGTCCCATCAAGTCTACACATATTACATGTTACTTATTACTTAGTATAGCCTTATGCATGTCCCATCAAGTCTACACATATTACATGTTACTTATTACTTAGTATAGCCTTATGCATGTCCCATCAAGTCTACACATATTACATATTACTGTTTTCTTAGGATAACCTTATGGAAGTCCCATCAACTCTACACATATTACATGTTACTGTTTTCTTAGGATAACCTTATGTATGTCCCATCAAGTCTACACATATTACATGTTACTTATTACTTAGGATAGTCTTATGTATGTCCCATCAAGTCTACACATATTACATGTTACTTATTACTTAGTATAGCCTTATGTATGTCCCATTAAGTCTACACATATTACATGTTACTTATTGCTTAGGATAACCTTATGCATGTCCCATCAAGTCTACACATATTACATGTTACTTATTACTTAGGATAGTCTTATGTATGTCCCATCAAGTCTACACATATTATATGTTACTTATTACTAAGGATAGCCTTATGTATGTCCCATCAAGTCTACACATATTACATGTTAATGAGAAAAGAAGCGCAAGCCTCCTCTAGTTTAAAAGTTAATTTTTATTATACAAACTTTAAAATTCCAGCAGCAGGAAACACGAACAGCAGTGAAAGGTCTGACTAGTTTCGGCTATCCGCCGTAATCGTAAACCTGTTACACCTTGGAAATGAGGTAATTTAAAAAGGGTGTACTATTCTCCAATTGGTTAACTGAAAAGGGGTTTGGGGCTATATAGACTAACTCTTAGAGTGCTGGAATAATAATACTGATACCAGATGGCTATTTACATTGATAATATGTTCATTTACAAAGCACTATGTTATTGAAACATGTTAAATAAGTAAATAAGTGGTCCTGCACTATGTGCAGTTTAACACATATCAAAGTACACTACATTATTGAGATATATATAATTTATGATCTAAGCGAGGGTTAATCCAGCACAGGTACTGGAACATCCCACTTAATATCTCCTTTACACAGTCATATTTTCTACATGATACACTTCCAAAATATTGCACAAAATTGCTAATGCTAATAAATATTAACATGTGTTGGTTAATCAAACAGTTTTAGTGGGCTCCATACTTTTCTAATATGTTTCATCTGCTGGATGTACATAACAATCATTTTTAGACTTCATATACATGGAATATAGTTACACTTTTATATAAAAAAACATATAGATACTACAAAAAGGCCTATAAGCTCATGCTTGAACCAGGTATCATATATCCCTATTAAATGCTTCTATTCCATGTATATGAAGTCTAAACATGATTGTTATGTACATCCAGCAGATGCTCCAGATTCTTCATGAAAGGGGTCCTCAGACTGACTTAAAGAACTATTTCCCCCCTCAGAGAGCTGTTTTTGGAACAGAAGGGAGCATCAAGTACTGGGTAGTGACAAAATTACACCCTATGGCAGTTAGTAACAAGCCTGCCATAGGTCACGTGGGCACCTGTCCTTTAGCTGCCTTCTGTTGGGTCGTTGTTGTACTGCACTATTGTATCCTCTGCTGTTTACACAAACTGGATGGGCTCCCTACTGGAAGTAGTCTGTTCTGCAGCTGGTAAGCACAGTAGAGGGGGTGCATTTCAGGTAAGTAATGACACTCATGCACTCAGATAACCCACAGGCTATTAGCAGGTACATGTTCAGTACATATAGCCAGGGGACAGATTTACACATTATATAAACCAGCTGATTTACCTAGACTCTTTATTATTTTATTAAGGAAACTTTACATGATATGGTACTTACTGCTGGTTACTTCACGGCTCATTGTCATAACAGGCACTTGGCTAGAAAAGTGATTTCTGTTCCTGCTGTACCTTTAACTAGGCCCTAATTGTAGTAGTCTTTATAAACTCTCTGTTTTCAGCATGTGGTTGATGTATATTGAGTTAATTCCTCTACTCTGGCAATTACTATTTTGATATACTGGTTTGACTTCTGATTCCCCTGACTATGCTTCAGTTTAACCCTTTGTTTGGACTGACTTGGTATGTGACGTTAGCTTGTGGACTTTGCATTTGTTAAATTATTTTGTGCTGCTTTTCCTTGTGAGGCCTTGTCCCGGACTGTCTGACTTAGATAACCTTATCCCTGTATTCCTCTGCTATCAGGAAATCTGCATTAAAGAGACAGTCAACCCAAAAAATAATATAACTTAGTTAAGATAATGTATTTAACGATTTGTACAGCAAACTGTAGCCCAATTTTGATGTCAATATACTTTGCAAGTAAAAAGACTTACTAGTTCTCATTCGGCCATTTTGAAATGGCCTCCTGACCCCTCCTTCCTGGTGTCATCCAACCTTAATTTTCAGCTTTAACTGAATGAAACTTTTCAATCCTGCGAGTTCCCGTATTTTGAGCATTCGCATAGTGTGTTATATAGAGATACATTCATCTATACAAATTCAACTTCAAATCTTAAAAACACATTGCTGCAGATAGTTTCACTCAAAGCATATTGTCAGTACGATACATATTATCCATTTATAGTTGGTACTATTTGTAAGCTTGAAAGAAAAAGATGCAATATTATATTTATACCTTTTACCCCAAATAAACCTATGGGGAATAATAATCAATGTAAATCACGCATCTAAAATATGAACTATGCGCCTTCAATACATGAAGCTATCATATGATATCTAGAAAAGATTAAAACAAAGGGGTCTATTTAACAAGGGCCTAATTTTCCCTGTTCCCCTTGTTTCCGTGCAAGCCTTTGGGCTCGCCGGAAACAGGAGTTAAGAAGCAGCAGTCTTAAGACCGCTGCTCCTTAACTCATACGCCGCCTCTGAGGCAGCGTATAGCAATCCACCCAATCATGTACGATCGGGCTTATTGACAACCCCTGCTAGCGGCGATTTGGCCACGAATCTGCTGGGGGGGGGGGGGCATTGCACCAGCAGTTTACCAGAACTGCTAGTGCAATGATAAATGCCGACAGCGTATGCTGTCTGCATTTATCATTGTGCGACGAAAATGGTTCGCTATAGCGGATCATGTCCATCCACACAATGATAAATAGACCCCAAAGAGTGGGTTTGCTGCAGTTATTAAATAAATGCACAGCGGCACAGAAGAACATTGTCCTATTTTCTAGATGTGCAGGGAGGGGAGGATTTTCTAGCAGACGGTGTGCAGACTTTGATATGGACTGATTTTATATGTCTTCTTATGTTTTAATTGCTTGCTTCAGCTATGCATGATAAATAACTTTCATTGGTGTGTGAATTCTGCTGACTATCAATAGATAAGGCTAAAAGTAAAATAGCTCATGTATTGAAGGCGCATAGTTCATATTTTAGATGCGTGAGTTACATTGATTATTATTCCCCATAGGTTTATTTGGGGTAAAAGGTATAAATATAATATTGCATCTTTTTCCTTCAAGCTTACAAATAGTACCAACTATAAACGGATCGTATGTACCATTCTGACAATATGCTTTGAGAGAAACTATCTGCAGCAATGCGTTTTTAAGTTGAATTTGTATAGATGAATGTATCTCTATATAACACACTATGCGCATGCGCAAAAAATGGGAACTCGCAGGATCGAAAAGTTTCATTCAGTGGAAGCTGAAAATTAAGGTTGGATGACGCCAGGAAGGAGGGGTCAGGAGGTCATTTCAAAACAGCCGAATGAGAACTGGTAAGTCTATTGACATAAAAATTGGGCTACAGTTTGCTGTACAAATCGTTAAATACATTGGCCCATAGTTATCAAGGTCTGTTGGACCTGACCTGACAGTGCGGATCAGGTCCGACAGACCTTGCTGAATACGGCTGCTGGTGCAACGCCGCCCCCTGCAGACTCGCGGCCAATAGGCCGCCAGCAGGGGGGTGTCAATCAACCCGATCGTACTCAATCGGGTTGATTTCCGGCGATGTCTGTCCGCCTGCTCAGAGCAGGCGGACAGGTTATGGAGCAGCTGTCTTTGTGACCGCTGCTTCATAACTGCTGTTTCTGGCGAGCCTGCAGGCTCGCCAGAAACACGGGGCATCAAGCTCCACACGGAGCTTGATACATATGCCCCATTATCTAAATAAGTTATATTATGTTTTGGGTTTACTGTCCCTTTAAGTAACTTATGCAAGTTTATATTCGTCTGGATAGCGAGACTACGTTTTTACAAAGGTATGTCTTTTTTGATATTTAAATTAATAAACTTACAGTTACTTCTTAGTACTTAATTGTTGTTTGTTTTGTAGGAGCTGAATAAAGCACTAGAGTGAGTTTGGTGTGAGGTGGAGGGAGGTGTCTGGAACTCAGTATGCAGGAAAGGAAAACCAAACAAAGATAGTCTTTCTTGAATAAACTTTACCAAAGAAATGTAACAGGTCAATCAAATTAAGTTCAATATTGAACCACCAGATAAAGTTTTTACAATGAAAACTTCAAGCACAAGTCTCTCAGCAAGCACAGAACCCAGCGGGTACTGTTGGTGAGGAATGTCCAGGAACAAGAGGGCATATAAGTATCACAACAGATGTCTTTGGTCTCAGCAGTAGTATAAGCATACACAAGTATCACAGCAGGGTTTTTTGCTCTCAGCAGTAGGACAGGCATACACAAGTATCGGCAGAGGAGCAGGAATATTGTAAAAAGGACCTTCCTAGGCAATAACTCAGAACAGAGTGAGTGTAATACACAGAGTCAAAGTATTGTGTGTTTCTAATATGTAACTTCTTTGAGAGGAAGTTCCCAAGCTACATAAGAGATTTAATATAAGCCAAACATAAGTTTCACTGAGATCAAGGAGTTGTAATAACAGCAATAAACAGTTAGGCTTTACCATAGATATGAAACAAGTAGAAGACAGTACCTTTAGTCCTTTGAAGGAATACGTAGCTAGTCTCTCAGGGGAAGTTTGCAGGGTCTTAGGTTGTTTTAGCAGGCCACGGAACAGGAGAGAGGGGTTCCGGCGTTGATCCGAATAGAGCTGCAGAGAGAGAGACAAGCTTACCGCACTGCGGCCGTAGCTGATGACGTAGCCGGCGGCTTCACAGAATTCTGGAACTGTTCCAAACAGCAGATGCCGGGAAGAGCGTAGGTTTTGCAGAGCGGATGCTGAAATCACCTGTTTGGAGCTTGTAGGGCAAGTCAGGAAGCTGTTAGCTGCAACGGAGGCAAGGAGAAAATCATTGAGTAAGTGTAAACCACTTAGGGCTGACTGAAACGAAGATCGTATAGAGACTTCAATTAACCAGCAATGAACTGCTGGGAGGGAGTTCCTTATAAAGGAGGAAGGTGATGATCCTTAAAGGTACAGTCACATAGATTCAGTGCAAGGAACCTTACATAGGCCCCCCCCCCAAGGAAACCACAGCGAGGTTTCACGGACGAGGTCTGTCCGGGTGTCTCCGATGGAAAAGGGAGACGAGACGGGGAGCAGAGAGGTTGGAAGCCGGCTCCCAGGAATTTTCCTCATGCCCACAACCCAACCAATGGACCAGATAGAATAGTTGACCACGGAGAAGACGAGAATCAAGAATGCTATGGACCTGGTATTCCTCCTGAGGGTCCGAACTCACCACGTCAGGTTGCAAAACGGGAGTAGGAACATCAGCAACACAGGGTTTCACCAAGGAAACGTGGAAGGTGGGATGAACTCGCAAAGTGGGTGGAAGATCCAAAGTAACAGTAACCGGATTAGGAATAGAGGTGATAGCAAAAGGACCAATGTAAGTTCTACCCAATTTCCTACAGGGATAGCGCAACTTCAAGTTCCTAGTGGAGAGCCAGACCCGTTGTCCAACGGCATACTGCGGACCTGCCCTATGTCGGAGGTTGAAGTACTTACTCTGGGAAGCCTGGGCTTCAAGAATATGAGCCCTTGCGGAAGAAAATATGCGTGAAATGTCATTTACTGTATCGTTCACCTGGGGACAAGGCGAATCGATCCTGGGTAAAAGATCACTACGGGGATGAAGTCCATAGTTGATGTAAAAGGGGCTGAAACCAGTGGAAGAGCTGACATGGTTGTTAAGTGCAAACTCCGCCAAAGGCAAATAAGACGCCCAGGTATCCTGCTCTTGAGAGCAGTAACATCTCAGATATTGTTCCACAACTTGATTCATTCGTTCAGTCTGCCCGTTTGACTGCGGGTGAAAAGAAGTTGTGAGGCATTGTTCAATATGCAAAGCCTTACAAAGATGTCTCCAAAACCTGGATGTGAACTGCGTCCCCCTATCACTGACTACAGATTTCGGTATTCCATGCAAACGAATCACCTCTTTAATAAAAAGTTCAGCAGTATGCTTAGACGTAGGAAGAGCAGTAGTGGGGATGAAATGGACCATTTTAGAAAATAGGTCGGTGATAACAAAGATAGTAGTAAACCCATTGGACCTGGGTAACTCAACGATGAAGTCCATGGAGACCTTATCCCATGGTCTCAAAGGGGCTTGAAGTGGTTGTAAAAATCCAATTGGACGTTGTTTCGAATGCTTTGAAGTGGCACAGATAGTACAATTAGATATAAAGGATTGAACTGATTTTCTGATTCCAGGCCACCAGTAAGAACGAAGGATGAGTTCAGTGGTCTTAGTTGCACCCATATGACCAGCTAAAGGTGAGTCATGAACAGTTTTCAACACCAGTGGACGGAAGGAAGCTGGTATATACAATTTCTTTTCTTTATATAACAACCCATCTGTGTGCATGGTTGTCATCAGAATTTTGAGCAAGTTTCATCTGTGGTACGATATCTCCTATATATCCTAGAATACAGTCTTGAGGAATTATAGTGGTTGGCGTAAGGTCAGGTGTAGTTATCGTATGTTGTCTAGACAGAGCATCGGCCTTCCCATTCTTTTCTCCAGGCCTATAAGTTATGACATAGTTAAACCTTGAGAAGTAAAGACTCCATCGTAGTTGCCTGGAGGAGAGGGTTTTATTGGTTTGCAGATATTGCAGGTTCTTATGATCAGTGAATATTACAATGGGGTGAACAGTACCCTCCAATAAATGTCTCCAGTGATCGAATGAACTTTTGATCGCCAACAACTCCTTTTCACCGACAGGATAATTAATTTCGGCAGGTTGTAGAATCCTGGAAAAATAAGCTACAGGATGCAATGGATCCTTGAATGACGGTCTTTGGGAAAGGATTGCACCAATTGCGTATTCGGAAGCGTCAACCTCTAAGACGAATTGATGGTTCATATCTGGAAATCTCAAGATGGGAGCTGTAGAAAATCTTTCCTTAAGGATACTAAAAGATTCTTGAGCTTCAGGTGTCCAACGGAAAGTGCTATGTATTTTTGTGAGTTCTGTGAGAGGTTTAGCAATTGCAGCAAATCCAGGAATAAACTTCCTATAAAAGTTAGAGAAACCCAGGAAGCGTTGAATTTCTTTTCTAGTGCTAGGAATTGGCCACTCAAGCACAGCTTGTACTTTTTTGTCATCCATAGAGATACCATGTACAGTGATATGGTAACCTAGAAAAGTGATGTCCTGGGTTTCAAAAATACATTTTTCAAGTTTAGCATATAAACTATTTTTCCTTAATCTGTTTAGTACTTCTTTGACATGAATTCTATGTTGGTCAATAGTTTGCGAATATATTAAAATGTCATCTAAGTAGACGACGATATATACATCCAATATGTCTCTGAAAAGGTCGTTAATGAAACACTGAAATGTTGCTGGGGCATTACAAAGCCCGAATGGCATTACAGTATACTCATATAGACCATATCTAGTCCTAAATGCTGTAAGCCATTCATCTCCAGCTCTCATTCTGATAAGATTATAGGCGCCCCTAAGATCCAATTTGGTGAAAACTGAGGCGCCACGCAATCTTTCTATCAGTTCAGGGATTAATGGAAGAGGGTACCTATTTTTCCTTGTGCGTCTATTTAGATCCCTATAGTCTACTATAGATCTGAGAGAACCGTCTTTGTTGGTAACAAAGAACATGCCCGCCCCAGCGGGTGAGGTACTGGGTCTTATAAATCCTTTTTTAAGGTTCTCGTCGATATAATTCTTCAAATGCTCTAATTCAGGCTTAGACAAAGGATATAGATGCCCAAATGGGATAGAGACACCTGGAAGCAGATCGATAGGGCAATCGTATGCCCTGTGGGGTGGTAAAGATTATGCTTCTTTTTTTGTCAAATACGTCAGTAAATTCGGAGTACTGAGGGGGTATCTTGCTCTCTGAATCAGTCAGAGACAAACAAAAAGAATTACTAGTTGTAAGCTTGGTGTTCTGGATCTCTGGGAATGTAATGGTAAGACATGACCAATTAATGTGCGGTTTATGACGACTTAACCATTGAATTCCAAGAATAACTTTAAACATAGGGGAGGAGATAACATCTAAACTTATCTGTTCAATGTGTTTTTGTTCTGTGTGTAACTGAAGGGGAATGGTTTGGTGAGTGAGTGGACCACTAGGTAGAAGAGTGCCATCAATAACCTTCACAGATACAGGGATGTGCTTAGTGATCAAAGGAATTTTATTAACTTTCACAAAATTCACGTCAATGAAATTACCACAAGACCCTGTGTCAATTATGGCTGTAGTCCGGATCTTGTAGTGTTCCCACTGTAAAGAGATGGGCAGTGTTAGATATTTAGTGGCAGTAGTTTTAGAGAAAAAAGGTAGTTAGAGGAAGATCATTCTTACCTAATTTCTGTTTTGCCAATAGGGGGCAGTCCTTAACCTCGTGCTTAGGGGAAGCACAGTATAAACATAGGTTCAAAGTTTTCCTTCTAGATTTCTCTTGTGTGGATAAGGGGCCTTTAATAAAGCTTATTTCCATAGGTTGTGGGAAATCTTTCCCAGAAGAAGGAGTAGGTAGTGCAGGAGCTCTTTTTGTGAACCCAGATTTTTCAGACCGTCTCTCCCTCAAACGCCGATCAATGGATATGGACACCGTATATAACTCCTCCAAAGTGTCTGGTATTCCAATCCGCGAAAGTTCATCTTTAAGCTCCTCACTTAATCCCAGACGAAATTGATTCCTCAGTGAAATCTCATTCCACAATGAATCAGTGGCAAAGATCTTAAACTGAGTTATGTAAGTTTCAACAGCATTTTTATTTTGTTTCAAAGCTCTAAGATTATTTTCTGCTGAGATTTGCTTGTAAGGATCATCGTATAGTGTGGACATTTCTGTAAAGAAAGCGTCCAGAGATCCTAGGATAGGATCCTGTTTTTCAAAAAAGGTGTCTGCCCATGCCCTGGGCTCTCCTCTTAAATAAGAAATGACGGTCAAAACTCTAATTCTTTCAGAAGCGTATGTTTTAGGTTTTAGTTCAAACAATAACATACAGGAGTTTCTGAACTCTCTGAATTGAGAGCGGTTGCCAGAAAATTTCTCTGGTGTGGAAACTGCAGGTTCAGTATGATGTTCATTCTGGCCTGATTTAGCAGATAGTGTTTCCCTAAGACAGGCCTTTAGAGCCTGGTTTTCTATCTGTAATTCTTGAAATGAGCTGGCAAGCATGTCAACCCTGTCAGATAAATTTTTTAGGTGTTCAGACATAGTACTCATCTCCATATTGTTTACTTGTATTCTTTTAACAGGACGGTGAAAACAGAGATCAAAAATAGTGAAAACACAATTAAATCCTGTATCTTTTTTGGCTGGTTAATTATGTAATACACAGAGTCAAAGTATTGTGTGTTTCTAATATGTAACTTCTTTGAGAGGAAGTTCCCAAGCTACATAAGAGATTTAATATAAGCCAAACATAAGTTTCACTGAGATCAAGGAGTTGTAATAACAGCAATAAACAGTTAGGCTTTACCATAGATATGAAACAAGTAGAAGACAGTACCTTTAGTCCTTTGAAGGAATACGTAGCTAGTCTCTCAGGGGAAGTTTGCAGGGTCTTAGGTTGTTTTAGCAGGCCACGGAACAGGAGAGAGGGGTTCCGGCGTTGATCCGAATAGAGCTGCAGAGAGAGAGACAAGCTTACCGCACTGCGGCCGTAGCTGATGACGTAGCCGGCGGCTTCACAGAATTCTGGAACTGTTCCAAACAGCAGATGCCGGGAAGAGCGTAGGTTTTGCAGAGCGGATGCTGAAATCACCTGTTTGGAGCTTGTAGGGCAAGTCAGGAAGCTGTTAGCTGCAACGGAGGCAAGGAGAAAATCACTGAGTAAGTGTAAACCACTTAGGGCTGACTGAAACGAAGATCGTATAGAGACTTCAATTAACCAGCAATGAACTGCTGGGAGGGAGTTCCTTATAAAGGAGGAAGGTGATGATCCTTAAAGGTACAGTCACATAGATTCAGTGCGAGGAACCTTACAGTGAGGTACTGAGTAGCCTTTTAAAGGAACTCCCACACTTGCGCCCTCCAGGTGGGAGTTCCTGAAATTAGTGACTGGCCTTTAAATCTAGGCAGCTTGTGGCCGCATGCCTAGAGATTTGTAGCTGCAGCTGCTGGTAGACTGGTCTCAGCGTCTCTCCACGTGGGATGCTGAGGCGGTTTGCTGGGGGCCCTGCATTCGCCACAATGGCGGCTAGTAGAGCGGGTAAGCTGGGGGCCCTGCAATGGCGGTTTGGAGGAACCTGACATTCGGCTACTAAGTTTAGTCTCATTACTCTCTTACAACTGGCCTTTGTTTGAACATTGTGTTTATGTCCAGTGCTCTAGTAAGGGCTTGTTGTGAGCTGAGCCTCTCAGTCATTAATTCCAGCTTTTTTCATTCTGAAACAACAGCAACCTATCTGACATTAAGAAGGCGCATGCTCAGATAGGAAAGCGGTTTGCTGTTTGTTACACTCAGTTACCAGATCACAGGACTTTGCCCCAGATTATACATTCTGACATATAATATGACATATTGTATATAGGGGTATTCCCTTTGTGTTTGAGCACTATACTTTATTTTCTTTTTAAAGTTACATGAAACCCAGAAATTGTCTTTCATGATTCAGACAGAGCATATACTTTCAAAGAACTTTCTAATTTACTTTTATTACCAAATTAACATCATTCTCTTGGTATCCTTTTGTTGAAGCAACATCAATGCAGTACTGGGAGCTAGCTGAGCACATTATATCAAGTAAAGACAAGAGGCATACTGTATATGTGCAGCCACCAATCAGCAGCTGGCTCCAAGTCACAGGATACCAAGAGAATGAAATAAATTAGATAATAGAAGTAAAATGGAAAGCTGTTTAAAATAGTATGTTCTATCTGAATCATACAAGTTTAATTTTGACTTTATTGTCCCTTTAACTGATCTCCTCTGCAACAACTTTTTTTACTTGTCTTGTAATTTTTTTTAAAGGCAACTACTCCTTGGATTTATACTCTAGAATGGAGTATTTAAAGGACCACTTAACACAGCAGAATAGCGAAATCAATAAATGTATAATAAAAACATTAATTATGCTTACTAGATCATTTCCTTTCCATATGTATGAGGAGAGTACACAACTTCATTCCTTACTTTTGGGAATACAGAACCTGGCCACCAGGAGGAGGCAAAGACACCCCAGCCAAAGGCTCAAACAGCTCCCCCCACTCCCCTCATCCCCCAGTCATTCAGCCAATGGAACAAGGAACAGTAGGAGAAATATCAGGGTATAAATGGTGCCAGAAGAACAAAAAATTTTGATCCGCATAACGGAGAAAACGTGCAGGAGCCGTGGACTCTCTTCATACAGATGGAAAGGATATTATCTGGTAAGCATAATTTATGTTTTCCATCTTAATATGAGGAGAATCCAAGGCTTAATTCCTTACTTGTGGGAAACATATACCCAAGCTCCATAGGACACTGAATGAAAACGGGAGGGTAAAAAGAGAGGCGGACCCTATTCTGAGGGCACCACAGCCTGCAAAACCTTTCTCCCAAAAGCTGCTTCAGCTGAAGCAAAAACGTAAAATTTGTAAAACTTTGAAAAGGTATGTAAGGGGGACCAGGTAGCTGCCCTACAAATCTGCTCCATAGAGGCCTCATTCTTGAAGGCCCAAGATGAAGCCACTGCTCTAGCTGAATGAGCTTCAATCCTCTGAGGAGGCTTATGACCCGCTGATTCATATGCTAAGCGAATAATGCTCCTCAACCAGAAAGATAAGGAAGTGGAAGAAGCCTTCTGCCCTCTACGCTTCAAAAAATAGACAAAAAACAATTACAAAGTCTTTCTAAAATCCTTTGTAGCCTGAAGATAGAAATTCAAAGCCGAAACCACATCCACATTATATAATCGTTACTTCGAAGAAGAAGGATTGGGACACAAGGAAGGAACCACAATCTCCTGATTGATGTGATCAGACACAACCTTAGGGAGAAAACCCAACTCAGTGCGAAGAACAGCCTTATCAGCATGAAAAACAAGGTAAGGAGGCTCACATTGCAAGGTCACCATCTCAGAGACTCTGCGTGCCGAAGCAATGGCCAGTAGAAAAGAAAAAGAACCTTCCAAGACAGTAATTTAATGTCAACCGAATGCATAGGCTCAAACGGAGCCCTCTGGAACCATATTTTAAACTCCAAGGAGGAGCGGTAGGTCTAAACACAGGCCTGATTCTAGACAGATGCTGAACAAAAGACTGTATATCAGCAAGCTCAGTGACCCTCTTGTGCAATAACACAGATAGAGCCGAAATCTGTCCCTTTAAGGAACTAGCGGCTAGTCCCTTCTCCAAACCATCTTCACACTCTTCACACCAGAATAAGTAGGTCCTCCTCACCTTATAATAGATGCAACGAGTGACGGACTTTCTAGCTTGAATGAGAGTATCAATCACCCTCTCAGAAAAACCTCTCTTGGCTAGGACTAAGCCTTCAATCTCCACGCAGTCAGCCTCAGAGAATCTAGATTCTGATGAACAAAAGGAACCTGTTCCAGCAGATCTCTGTGACAGGGTAACCTCCATGGAAGAGATGAGAACATCCCTACCAGGTCCGCGAACTCCATCCTTCGCGGCCACGATGGAGAAATTAGAATAGCCGAAGCTTGCTTCTGCTTGATGCGGGCCACTACCCGAGGTAGAAGTGGTAACAGTGGAAAAATGTAAACTAGGTTGAACCTCCAAGGAACTGCTAATGCATCTATCAGCTCTGCCTGGGGATCCCTGGACCGCGACCCATATCTGGGTAGCTTGGTATTGAGTCGGGACGCCATGAGATCTGTCTCTGGCGTCCCCCATCTGTTGCAAATCTCCACAAACACCTCGGAATGGAGAGACCATTCCCCCAGATGAAACGATTGTCTGCTGAGGAACTCCGCTTCCCAGTTGTCCACACCCGGAATGTGGATCGCTGACAGCAAGCAGTTGTGGGCCTCCGCCCGTTCCAGAATCCAAGATACTTCACTCATTGCTAGGGAGCTCCTCGTTCCACCCTGATGGTTGATGTAAGCCACCGAGGTTATGTTGTCTGATTGGAATCTGATAAACTGGGACGAACCCAAAAGAGGCCAAGCCTTCAGAGCGTTGAAGATCGCTCAAAGTTCCAAAATGTTGATCGGGAGGAGAGATTCCTCTCGAGTCCACAGGCCCTGTGCCTTCCTGGCACCCCAAACAGCTCCCAATCCTGATAGAATTGTGTCCGTATTCACAATCTCCCAGGATGGTCTCAAGAAGGATGTCCCTTGGGATAGGCGATCTGGACAGAGCCACCAAGAGAGCGATTCTCTCGACTGGTTGTCCAGAGAAATATGTTGTGACAGATCCGAGTGGTCGCCGTTCCATTGCCTCAGCATGCACAGCTGAAGAGGTCTGAGATGAAACCTGGCGAATGGGATTGTATCTATGCTGGACACCATGAGCCCAATTACCTCCATACACTGGGCCACAGAGGGCCTTTAGGAGGTCTGAAGGGCAAGTAATTTTGCAACGTCTCTGGTCTGTAAGGAATATCCTCATGGATATGAAATCTATTATCGTACCCAGGAATTCCACCCTGGTACTGGGGAACCAGAGAACTCTTTCCTAAGTTTATCTTCCATCTATGAGATCAAAGAAGAATTAGAAGAGCTCTTGAATGGTCTTCTGCCAGCCGGCAGGAAGGAGTCTGGACTAGGATGTCGTCCAAGTACTGCAATACCTCTGGATCTCGCCACCGTGAACAGAGCCCCAAAAACCTTCATAAAGACTCTTGAGGCAGTAGCCAGACCAAATGGAAAAGCAACAAACTGGAAGTGCTGGACCAGAAAAGCGAATCTTAAGAACTTGAAGTGATCCTTGTGGATTGGCACATGAAGGTAAGCATCCTTCAAGTCTATCGTAGTCATGAACTGTCCCTCTTGAACTAAGGGCAGAATAGACCTTATCATCTCCATCTTGAAGATGGGACCGACAGGAACTTGTTTAAGCACTTTAGGTCCAGAATCGGGCAAAACGTACCCTCCTTCTTTGGGACCACAAAAAGGTTTGAGTAGTACCCCAGACCTCTCTCTGCTAGAGGTACTGGCACAATTACTCCCAGGGACAAGAGATCCCTCACGCACCCTATAAAAGCTTCTCGTTTTTCTGGTCTTGAAGACAGGTTTGATAAGAGGAATCTGCCCCTGGGTGGATGAGATTTAAAACCTATCATGTAACCCTGAGTGATAACCTCCAGAACCCAAGGGTCTTGCATGTCCCCCAGCCAAGCCTCCACAAAGAGAGATAATCTGCCCCAACACGATCTAGCGTTGGATCGGGGGCCGCCCTTTTATGCCGATTTTGTTTCTGCGGGCTTCTTGTTCTGCTTGGATTTACTCCAAGATTGAGATGGTTTCCAAGTTCCCTTGGACTGTTCCGGCTTTGCGGAGGGCTGCTAGTGTTGGGATTTATCCGAACGAAAGGGACAAAAATTAGGACCCTGTCCTTTAGGTTTATTCCTCTTGCCCCCAGTGACCATGGATATGATTGAGTCCAGGAGGCCTATTTATCATATGTCTGTCGGACCTGATTCGACAGTGCGGATCAGGTCCGACAGACCTCGCTGAATGTGGAGAGCAATACGCTCTCCGTATTCAACATTACACTAGCAGCTCTTGTGAGCTGCTGGTGCAACGCCGCCCCCTGCAGACTCGCGGCCAATCGGCCACCAGCAGGGGGGTGTCAATCAACCCGATTGTACTCAATCGGGTGGAATTCTGGCGATTCCTGTCCGCCTCATCAGAGCAGGCGGACAGGGTTATGGAGCTTGATAGATAGGCCCCAGGCCTGGACCAGGGGCAGAACTACTGAGGGTGCCGGCGTCGTGACTGCGACTGGGCCCAGGAGGTCCCACCCTGACTGACTGCAGTGCACATGTAGTTAGTACTGTGAGTCTGCAGCGCCACACTGGGAGAGCAGTGCTGAGAGCGGCTTCTAGTAAGTGGCAGGCAGCTGTGTCTGAATACTGAGATCACGGTCCCAGATATGTACTGCAGTCAAGTGTCATTATCAGACAGTGTGGCATTAGCGTATTGATCAGATGGCTCATGGCTGCAGGGAAATGTTTGGAGGATCAGTTTTGGGCGCTGGGCAGGAAGTATTTTTTTATTTTTTCTTAAATAGCCTGACGGCGGGCAAGCAGAGCTGCAGTGTCTCACCACCCAATTAATTCATAGACCGTTTGGGAGCCACAAAACTCAGTTGCGGCTAACTGCTGTGTTATCTATTACACTTGCTCAGAGCCAGCCAAGAACATAGACTGAAATATTTAGCGCTTGCAGGAGAAGTCTGTACACAACCACCAGCAGCATCAGCACTTCTGTGTTCGAGACCGAGTGTACATGGCTGCTGCCCTAGCAGCGCTGAGCAGAGGCAGAGAGCAGCAAATGCTTGGGAGCTCTCTCAGCTCTGGACCGCGTTAGCGATGTGTCGGCAGCAGCCATGTAAACGCAGACACAGAAGTGCTGGTGGTTGTGAACAATGTACAGACTTCAACTGCAAGCGCTAAATATTTCCAGCTGTGTTCTTGGCTGGCTCTGAGCAGGTGCAGTAGATAACACAGCAGTTAGCCGCAACTGAATTTTCTGGCTTCCAAACGGTCTAATGAATTAATTGGGTGGTGAGACACTGCAGCCCTGCTTGCCCGCCATCAGGCTATTTAAGAAAAAAATACTTCCTGCCCAGCGCCCAAAACTGATCCTCCAACCATTTTTCTGAAGCCATCTGATCATACGCTAATGGCATGCCACTATAACCAGGCAATGCCATAAGAGCTGTGACAGTTGTTTAGCAGCTTTATATGGGTGTTTAGAAGACAGTGTGTGACAGTGTGCATAATACACATTATATTTAAATTGTATCGTCCGTGACATTAAGATCTGGGTGCTGGGCACCCAGCAAGGAACTCCACACTCTCCCCCCACCCCTGTGACTCTCCCACCCCCCCCTCCCCTGTGACTCTCTCCCTCCCCTGTGTCTCTCTCTCCCCCCTCCCCTGTGTCTCTCTCCAGCCTCCTCTGTGTCTCTCTCCCCCCCTCCCCTGTGTCTCTCTCCCCCCTCCCCTGTGTCTCTCTCCCCCCTCCCCTGTGTCTATCTCTCCCTCCCTCCCTCTCTTCCCTGTGTCTCTCTCTCCCCTGTGTCTCTCCCTCTCCCTCCCTCCCTCCCTCCCTCTCTCTCTCTCTCTCTCTCCCCTCTCTCTCTCTCCCACCCTCTCTCTCCCCCCTCCCTCTATCTCCCCCTCTCTCTCTCTCCCCCTCTCTCTCCCCCTCTCTCCCTCCTCTCTCTCTCCCTCCCCCTCTCTCCCCTGTGTCTCTCTCTCCCTCTCTCTCTCCTGTGTCTCTCCCTCCCTCGTGTCTCGCTCCCTCCCCTTTCTCATTTTAAGTGTAAAGTTGACATGATTAACAGAATTTTTTTTTTTACTGTTACAAGTTGGGGGAAAAAAAGAGAAAAATTGAATGTATAACAATCAAATTTTTTAAGGGGGAGGGGAGAAGGGGGGGGGCTTAATGGATTTTTGCACTGGGGCCCTGAGGTTTCTAGTTACGCCTCTGGCCTTAATGGAAGGGAAAGTAATGTAAATTTTGAAGTTATGTCCGCAGACCAAGACTTCAGCCAGAGTGCCCTATGGGCTAGAACAGAAAAACCTGATGTCTTAGCATTCAGGCAAATATTCTGCATGTTTGCATCACAGATAAAATAATTAGCTACCCTCAAGGCCTTAATTCTTTCCTGGATCTCGTCGAGGGGAGTTTCCACCTCGATCGTCAATCGCACCAATAGGTAGCGGCTCCAGCTATTGCAGCAACCGCCGCTGCAGGCTTAAACAAATACCCAGTGTGCTGAAACATCTTTCTTAACAGAGTTTCTAGTTTCTTATCCATGGGGTCCTTAAATGACAAACTATCCTCAAGTGGGATAGTAGTGCACTTAGCAAGCATGGAGATAGCACCATCCACCTTAGGGACAGACCCCCACAACTGTAACTGAGAGTCTGGAACCAGGAACAATTTCTTAAAGGAAGAAAAAGGGGAAATAGAAGATCCAAGTCTCTCCCATTCATTCTTAATAATATTTGCCATCTTTACGGGAACCGGGAAACTCTGTGGTAACACCCTGTCCTCATAAACCTTATCAAGCTTAGGAATAGAAGGTTCCTCAGGTAATTTAGGTTCTGTGACCTCTAGCGTAGCCAACACTTCCTTTAACAGAAAGCGTAAGTGCTTGATCCTAAATCTAAAATCTGGTTCCTACACAGCAGGAGGTTTAGAGGCAGCAGATTCCGACCCAGAAAAAACCTCCTCTGAAGTATCAGAGGCGTCCTCATCAGTGGATAATCTAGATAAATCCAACAAGTTGGTAGATGACCCCTGGGAAGGATAGCAATATCTGACCTTTTGCTTGCTCTTAGCAGGGCGAGGTAAAGCACTAAAGGCCGCAGACACTGCCGTTTGTAACTGTTCAGTAAAGTTTGGTGGTAAGAGGGCCCCTCCCAAAGGAGGATTAGCAGTGCAATGGGAAACTGCATGTGTAGTAGGAGTAGGAGATGACTGCAGGGAACGCACCTCATAAGATGGAGACCCCTCAGAGGTGGACGGCACAGTGGTACTAAACATCTTGCGCTTTTAAGATGGACTATAGAAAAAGATAAATGCCACCTTTATACCCCCAATGGCTGGGGCACTCACCACCTCCTATGACCCAAGCCCCACAGAGAAACCACTTCTTTTCCTGTAAACTGCACGGTCAGGAAAGAGGAAATCAATGAGACCACACCCGGTCACATGGTGTGCCATGCAGGACCGTTCCTGCTCCTGGAATAAACGCGCCAAATCTAACAGGCCGCGCAGTTATCCAAAAACAAAAGTAAAACCTGAATGTTCCAACATCTGCCTGAGCCTCATCTCACACATGTTGCAGCATAAAACATAATAAAGTAAATTATGCATAAATCCCCCCTGTTCAATAATCCCCTTCCAGAGATATTAACCTTTGATTCCATACAGATAAAGGAGTCACACTGTGACCCTGTCTTCTTACATTATCATATGAGTATAAAATGAAACTATCTTACCGGAATCACCGCCATGGAACAGACACACAGCCTCTCAAGTTTGACAGTCTTGTAGCATCGCACATGACATGGACTTGAGTGATAGAAGCATGCAGTGAAACTCGTCAACACTGATTGCTTGGGAGCTGTTAATACGAGTCTGGATGGTTTCGCAGAAAGATTCTACCTGCATCTCCCTGAGAGGCTGACAAGACTACTTAAAACTCCAGTCCCATACCGAAGAGTACTACCCTTCATATGAGACTACTCCGAATCTTCCAATGCTTCTCTGCCATACTCCTGTGATGAAAGGCAAAGAATAACTGGGGAATAATGGGAGTGGGGGAGGTATTTGAGCCTTTGGCTGGGGTGTCTTTGCCTCCTCCTGGTGGCCAGTTTCTGTATTCCCACAAGTAAGGAATGAAGCCATGGACTCTCCTCATATTAAGATGGAAAAGACAATGCAAAAGCAATTGGTTTGAATTTCACATAGTAAATTTCTGACAAATTTTAAAGTTAGTTTATTTTTTCTACCATTTTGATGTTTTTGCCTCTTTTGAGGAAGCTTGTGGGAGGAAATCCTTTAGATTGCAGCGTATGGTAAATAAGTTCCTCCCTTACTTTTTGACTCACCCATTTACTAATACACAGCTTGAGTATTAGATCCCAGGTGTAATAGTTTGCAGACTCTCACCCCCTAATGAAAGAAAACAAAAGTACTTTCTATTGGCGACAGTTCTAGGGGTAAATTTAACAAGCAGCGGATGCTGCTATCTACCCCCATAGTTTCCGGCTTGCTGAAAACAGAAGTTAAGATGCAGCGGTCGTACGTTAAGAAGCAGGGAATCATGTCCACCCGACATATAATAAATTGGCCCCCTAATGTGCACCTATATACACCCTAGTTTTTTGCTTTCCTACTTCTCCTTTTCTTGGCTATACATTAGATTGAGATACCAGAGAGGTGAGCCATGTTTTCCTGGACACTTATGAGTAACACATGCTGCAGGGTGTGCAGGAAGGAACATGAATAGAGCTGGCCAGAAACACAATACATGTTCCTTCCTGCACACCCTGCAGCATGTGTTACTCATAAGTGTCCAGGAAAATATGGCCGAGGTGGCAACCCTAGGTGAGAGGGGTTAAAAGCTCTTGGGATGTTGGGTATCTTTGCCTCCTCCTAGTTGCAAGGAGTTGAATCCCAGGAGTAATGGCTCATGGACTCTCACTACCATGAAATAAATTAATCTATCAGGTAAGGATACATTTTGTTTTTATAGCGGTAACAAACATTTACCAAAAGTTTAAAAATCCCAGCTTCCTCGTGAAATTTAGCAGCGACGTAATCCAGCAGCTCCATCTGATGCTCACCTGGAAGGCAGGAAATAATGTATGTAACTGAGAACTGGACCTAGAGCAGTATACAATTCATTAGACATGCAGAATTTGTCATTTGTTAACGCAATGCACAATTATCTTTGCAAATACAGATATTTGTATATTTCTCTTTTTTATTAATATATCTAGTGCTGGAACAAACCGAGTGCTGCAAATTCAAAATTTTTGCATATGTTTAAAAATTCACACACACACAGTAAAATGCATTAATGTAGAGGTTCTGCACTCTGTGGTCAAAACCTGATTTCAAGGGCTTGTGGTCTCTACAAGAAGTCAAACAAGGACATTTTTTATGTGATTGCTAGGAAACACCTGCTCTAGCTGCAATCTGAATATTGCCCATGCTCAGTAGAGGTCTTTTGCTGCTCTCTTGTCTCATTAAAGGAAGTGGCTACACTGAGAATTATCACAAAAAACAACATTGTTATTAATATGACATAAATTTATAAGTGCATCACCTATTAGGACAAGCTAAAAACTCAATTTATGCTTACCTGATAAATGTCTTTCTTTCCGTACATGGAGAGTCCACTACGTCATTCCAATTACTAGTGGGATAGTCAACTCCTGGCCAGCAGGAGGAGGCAAAGAGCACCCCAGCAAAGTTATTAAGTGTAACTTCCCTTACCCATAATCCCCAGTCATTAAGCTGAAGGAAAATGGAAAAAGAAGAAAAACAAGGGTGAAAAGGTGCCTGAGGTTTACTCAAAAAAACTGACGAATTATAATAAAGAAGAGGGCGGGGTCGTGGACTCTCCATGTCCGGAAATAAATAAATTTATCAGGTAAGCATAAATTTTTTTTTCTTTCCTAAGACATGGAGAGTCCACAATGTCATTCCAATTACTAGTGGGAACCAATACCCAAGCTAGAGGACACGGAATGAACAGGGAGGGAGAAAAAGGCAGGAGGACCTAAACAGAAGGCACCACCACTTGAAGAACCTTTCTCCCAAAAAAAGCCTCAGCCGAGGCAAAAGCATCAAATTTGTAGAATTTGAAAAAAGTATGCAGTGAGCACCATGTTGACACCTTGCAAATCTGTTCCATAGAAGCTTCATTTTTGAAATCCCAAGAAGAGGAGACAGCCCTAGTAGAATGAGCCGTAATTCTACTGTCCAGCAGTCTCATAGGCCAAACTAATCAAACTTCTCAACCAGAGAGACAGAGTAGTAAAAGTGGCCCTTTGACCCTTAAACTTTCCAGAGAAAAGAAGATTGACGAAAATCTTTAGTATCTTGTAAGTAAAACTTTAGAGCCCGCACAACATCCAACTTATGCAAAAGATGTTCCTTATGAGAAGAAGGATTAGGACAAAAAACATAATTTATGCTTACCTGATAAATTCCTTTCTTCTGTAGTGTGATCAGTCCACGGGTCATCATTACTTCTGGGATATTACTCCTCCCCAACAGGAAGTGCAAGAGGATTCACCCAGCAGAGCTGCATATAGCTCCTCCCCTCTACGTCACTCCCAGTCATTCGACCAAGGACCAACGAGAAAGGAAAAGCCAAGGGTGAAGTGGTGACTGGAGTATAAATTAAAAAATATTTACCTGCCTTAAAAACAGGGCGGGCCGTGGACTGATCACACTACAGAAGAAAGGAATTTATCAGGTAAGCATAAATTATGTTTTCTTCTGTTAAGTGTGATCAGTCCACGGGTCATCATTACTTCTGGGATACCAATACCAAAGCAAAAGTACACGGATGACGGGAGGGATAGGCAGGCTCTTTATACAGAAGGAACCACTGCCTGAAGAACCTTTCTCCCAAAAATAGCCTCCGATGAAGCAAAAGTGTCAAATTTGTAAAATTTGGAAAAAGTATGAAGCGAAGACCAAGTTGCAGCCTTGCAAATCTGTTCAACAGAGGCCTCATTCTTGAAGGCCCAAGTGGAAGCCACAGCTCTAGTAGAATGAGCTGTAATTCTTTCAGGAGGCTGCTGTCCAGCAGTCTCATAAGCTAAACGAATTATGCTACGAAGCCAAAAAGAAAGAGAGGTAGCGGAAGCTTTTTGACCTCTCCTCTGCCCAGAGTAAATGACAAACAGAGAAGACGTTTGTCGAAATTCCTTAGTTGCCTGTAAGTAAAATTTTAGAGCACGGACTACATCCAGGTTGTGCAGTAGACGTTCCTTCTTTGAAGAAGGATTTGGGCATAAAGAAGGAACAACAATCTCTTGATTGATATTCCTGTTAGTAACTACCTTAGGTAAGAACCCAGGTTTAGTACGCAGGACTACCTTATCCGAATGAAAAATCAAATAAGGAGAATCACAATGTAAGGCTGATAATTCAGAGACTCTTCGAGCCGAGGAAATAGCCATTAAAAATAGAACTTTCCAAGATAAAAACTTTATATCAATGGAATGAAGGGGTTCAAACGGAACGCCCTGTAAAACATTAAGAACAAGGTTTAAACTCCATGGTGGAGCAACAGTTTTAAACACAGGCTTAATCCTGGCCAAAGCCTGACAAAAAGCCTGGACGTCAGGAACTTCTGACAGACGTTTGTGTAACAGAATGGACAGAGCTGAGATCTGTCCCTTTAATGAACTAGCAGATAAACCCTTTTCTAAACCTTCTTGTAGAAAAGACAATATCCTAGGAATCCTAACCTTCCTCCAAGAGTAACCTTTGGATTCACACCAATATAGGTATTTACGCCATATCTTATGGTAAATCTTTCTGGTAACAGGTTTCCTAGCCTGTATTAAGGTATCAATAACTGACTCAGAAAACCCACGTCTTGATAAAATCAAGCGTTCAATTTCCAAGCAGTCAGCTTCAGAGAAGTTAGATTTTGATGTTTGAAGGGACCCTGTATCAGAAGGTCCTGTTTCAGAGGTAGAGACCAAGGTGGACAGGATGACATGTCCACCAGGTCTGCATACCAAGTCCTGCGTGGCCACGCAGGTGCTATTAGAATCACTGATGCTCTCTCTTGTTTGATTCTGGCAATCAATCGAGGAAGCAACGGGAAGGGTGGAAACACGTAAGCCATCCTGAAGTCCCAAGGTGCTGTCAGAGCATCTATCAGGACTGCTCCTGGATCCCTGGATCTGGACCCGTAACGAGGAAGCTTGGCGTTCTGTCGAGACGCCATGAGATCTATCTCTGGTTTGCCCCAACGTCGAAGTATTTGGGCAAAGACCTCCGGATGAAGTTCCCACTCCCCCGGATGAAAAGTCTGACGACTTAAGAAATCCGCCTCCCAGTTCTCCACTCCCGGGATGTGGATTGCTGACAGGTGGCAAGAGTGAGACTCTGCCCAGCAAATTATCTTTGATACTTCCATCATAGCTAGGGAGCTTCTTGTCCCTCCCTGATGGTTGATGTAAGCTACAGTCGTGATGTTGTCCGACTGAAACCTGATGAACCCCCGAGTTGTCAACTGGGGCCAAGCCAGGAGGGCATTGAGAACTGCTCTCAATTCCAGAATGTTTATTGGCAGGAGACTCTCCTCCTGACTCCATTGTCCCTGAGCCTTCAGAGAATTCCAGACGGCACCCCAACCTAGAAGGCTGGCGTCTGTTGTTACAATTGTCCAGTCTGGTCTGCTGAATGGCATCCCCCTGGACAGATGTGGCCGAGAAAGCCACCATAGAAGAGAATTTCTGGTCTCTTGATCCAGATTCAGAGAAGGGGATAAGTCTGAGTAATCCCCATTCCACTGACTTAGCATGCACAGTTGCAGTGGTCTGAGGTGTAAGCGTGCAAAGGGTACTATGTCCATTGCCGCTACCATTAAGCCGATTACCTCCATGCATTGAGCCACTGACGGGTGTTGAATGGAATGAAGGGTGCGGCAAGCACTTTGAAGTCTTGTTAGCCTGTCCTCTGTCAGGTAAATCTTCATTTCTACAGAATCTATAAGAGTCCCCAGGAAGGGAACTCTTGTGAGTGGAACGAGTGAACTTTTCTTTTCGTTCACCTTCCATCCATGTGACCTTAGAAATGCCAGCACTAACTCTGTATGAGACTTGGCAGTTTGAAAGCTTGAAGCTTGTATCAGAATGTCGTCTAGGTATGGAGCTACCGAGATTCCACGCGGTCTTAGTACCGCCAGAAGAGCACCCAGAACCTTTGTGAAGATTCTTGGAGCTGTAGCCAATCCGAATGGAAGAGCCACAAACTGGTAATGCCTGTCTAGGAAGGCAAACCTTAGGTACCGATAATGATCTTTGTGAATCGGTATGTGAAGGTAAGCATCTTTTAAATCTACAGTGGTCATGTACTGACCCTCTTGGATCATAGGTAAAATTGTCCGAATAGTCTCCATCTTGAACGATGGAACTCTTAGGAATTTGTTTAGGATCTTTAAGTCCAGGATTGGTCTGAAAGTTCCCTCTTTTTTGGGAACCACAAACAGATTTGAGTAAAACCCCTGTCCCTGTTCCGATCGTGGAACTGGATGGATTACTCCCATTAACAAGAGCTCTTGTACGCAGCGTAGAAACGCCTCTTTCTTTGTCTGGATTGTTGACAATCTTGACAGATGAAATCTCTCTCTTGGAGGAGAGTATTTGAAGTCCAGAAGGTATCCCTGAGATATTATCTCTAGCGCCCAGGGATCCTGAACATCTCTTGCCCAAGCCTGGGCGAAGAGAGAAAGTCTGCCCCCCACTAGATCCGATCCCGGATCGGGGGCCCTCAATTCATGCTGTTTTAGGGGCAGCAGCAGGTTTCCTAGTCTGTTTGCCCTTGTTCCAGGACTGGTTAGGTTTCCAGCCTTGTCTGTAGCGAGCAACAGCTCCTTCCTGTTTTGGTGCAGAGGAAGTTGATGCTGCTCCTGCTTTGAAATTACGAAAGGAACGAAAATTAGACTGTCTAGTCTTGGCTTTGGCTTTGTCCTGAGGCAGGGCATGGCCTTTACCTCCTGTAATGTCAGCGATAATCTCTTTCAACCCGGGCCCGAATAAGGTCTGCCCTTTGAAAGGTATATTAAGCAATTTAGACTTAGAAGTAACATCAGCTGACCAGGATTTTAGCCACAGCGCCCTGCGTGCCTGAATGGCGAATCCTGAATTCTTCGCCGTAAGTTTAGTAAGATGTACTACGGCCTCCGAAATGAATGAATTAGCTAGTTTAAGGACTCTAAGCCTGTCCGTAATGTCGTCCAGAGTAGCTGAACCAATGTTCTCTTCCAGAGACTCAATCCAGAATGCCGCTGCAGCCGTGATCGGCGCAATGCATGCAAGGGGTTGCAATATAAAACCTTGTTGAACAAACATTTTCTTAAGGTAACCCTCTAATTTTTTATCCATTGGATCTGAAAAAGCACAGCTATCCTCCACCGGGATAGTGGTACGCTTAGCTAAGGTAGAAACTGCTCCCTCCACCTTAGGGACCGTTTGCCATAAGTCCCTTGTGGTGGCGTCTATTGGAAACATTTTTCTAAATATCGGAGGGGGTGAGAACGGCACATCCCACTCCTTAGTAACAATTTCAGTAAGTCTCTTAGGTATAGGAAAAACCTCAGTACTCGTCGGTACCGCAAAATATTTATCCAACCTACACATTTTCTCTGGTATTGCAACTGTGTTACAATCATTCAGAGCCGCTAACACCTCCCCTAGTAATACACGGAGGTTTTCCAGTTTAAATTTAAAATTTGAAATATCTGAATCCAGTCTGTTTGGATCAGAACCGTCACCCACAGAATGAAGCTCTCCGTCCTCATGTTCTGCCACCTGTGACGCAGTGTCTGACATGGCCCTAATATTATCAGCGCACTCTGTTCTCACCCCAGAGTGATCACGCTTACCTCTTAGCTCTGGTAATTTAGCCAAAACCTCAGTCATAACAGTAGCCATATCCTGTAATGTGATTTGTAATGGCCGCCCAGATGTACTCGGCGCTACAATATCACGCACCTCCCTCTGAGCGGGAGATGTAGGTACTGACACGTGAGGCGAGTTAGTCGGCATAACTCTCCCCTCGTTGTTTGGTGAAATTTGTTCAATTTGTACAGATTGACTTTTATTTAAAGTAGCATCAATACAGTTAGTACATAAATTTCTATTGGGCTCCACTTTGGCATTGCAACAAATGACACAGGTATCATCCTCTGAATCAGACATGTTTAACACACTAGCAAATAAACTTGTAACTTGGAAATACAATTCAATTAGAATAATATTAAAACGTACTGTGCCTTTAAGAAGCACAGAAGATCTATGACAGTTGAAAATTAATAAATTGAAACAGTTATAGCCTCAATCCTTGTAAATAACACAACTTTAGCAAAGGTTTAATCCCATTAGCAAAGATAACAAATTCTGAAAGCAGGAAACAAATTACAGAATAAACGTTTTTTATCTCAGTCAAACTATAATTCTCACAGCTCTGCTGAGAGAAATTACCTCCCTCAAAATAAGTTTTGAAGACCCCTGAGCTCTGTAGAGATGAACCGGATCATGCAGGGAATACAATGAGTTGCTGACTGAAATATTTGATGTGTAGTAAAAGCGCCAAAAAACGGCCCCTCCCCCTCACACACAGCAGTGAGGGAGAACAGAAACTGTCAGAAAACAGATTAAGCAACTGCCAAGTGGAAAAAACATAATTTATGCTTACCTGATAAATTCCTTTCTTCTGTAGTGTGATCAGTCCACGGGTCATCATTACTTCTGGGATATTACTCCTCCCCAACAGGAAGTGCAAGAGGATTCACCCAGCAGAGCTGCATATAGCTCCTCCCCTCTACGTCACTCCCAGTCATTCGACCAAGGACCAACGAGAAAGGAAAAGCCAAGGGTGAAGTGGTGACTGGAGTATAAATTAAAAAATATTTACCTGCCTTAAAAACAGGGCGGGCCGTGGACTGATCACACTACAGAAGAAAGGAATTTATCAGGTAAGCATAAATTATGTTTTCTTCTGTTAAGTGTGATCAGTCCACGGGTCATCATTACTTCTGGGATACCAATACCAAAGCAAAAGTACACGGATGACGGGAGGGATAGGCAGGCTCTTTATACAGAAGGAACCACTGCCTGAAGAACCTTTCTCCCAAAAATAGCCTCCGATGAAGCAAAAGTGTCAAATTTGTAAAATTTGGAAAAAGTATGAAGCGAAGACCAAGTTGCAGCCTTGCAAATCTGTTCAACAGAGGCCTCATTCTTGAAGGCCCAAGTGGAAGCCACAGCTCTAGTAGAATGAGCTGTAATTCTTTCAGGAGGCTGCTGTCCAGCAGTCTCATAAGCTAAACGAATTATGCTACGAAGCCAAAAAGAAAGAGAGGTAGCGGAAGCTTTTTGACCTCTCCTCTGCCCAGAGTAAATGACAAACAGAGAAGACGTTTGTCGAAATTCCTTAGTTGCCTGTAAGTAAAATTTTAGAGCACGGACTACATCCAGGTTGTGCAGTAGACGTTCCTTCTTTGAAGAAGGATTTGGGCATAAAGAAGGAACAACAATCTCTTGATTGATATTCCTGTTAGTAACTACCTTAGGTAAGAACCCAGGTTTAGTACGCAGGACTACCTTATCCGAATGAAAAATCAAATAAGGAGAATCACAATGTAAGGCTGATAATTCAGAGACTCTTCGAGCCGAGGAAATAGCCATTAAAAATAGAACTTTCCAAGATAACAACTTTATATCAATGGAATGAAGGGGTTCAAACGGAACGCCCTGTAAAACATTAAGAACAAGGTTTAAACTCCATGGTGGAGCAACAGTTTTAAACACAGGCTTAATTCTGGCCAAAGCCTGACAAAAAGCCTGGACGTCAGGAACTTCTGACAGACGTTTGTGTAACAGAATGGACAGAGCTGAGATCTGTCCCTTTAATGAACTAGCAGATAAACCCTTTTCTAAACCTTCTTGTAGAAAAGACAATATCCTAGGAATCCTAACCTTACTCCAAGAGTAACCTTTGGATTCACACCAATATAGGTATTTACGCCATATCTTATGGTAAATCTTTCTGGTAACAGGTTTCCTAGCCTGTATTAAGGTATCAATAACTGACTCAGAAAATCCACGTCTTGATAAAATCAAGCGTTCAATTTCCAAGCAGTCAGCTTCAGAGAAGTTAGATTTTGATGTTTGAAGGGACCCTGTATCAGAAGGTCCTGTTTCAGAGGTAGAGACCAAGGTGGACAGGATGACATGTCCACCAGGTCTGCATACCAAGTCCTGCGTGGCCACGCAGGTTCTATTAGAATCACTGATGCTCTCTCTTGTTTGATTCTAGCAATCAATCGAGGAAGCAACGGGAAGGGTGGAAACACGTAAGCCATCCTGAAGTCCCAAGGTGCTGTCAGAGCATCTATCAGGACTGCTCCTGGATCCCTGGATCTGGACCCGTAACGAGGAAGCTTGGCGTTCTGTCGAGACGCCATGAGATCTATCTCTGGTTTGCCCCAACGTCGAAGTATTTGGGCAAAGACCTCCGGATGAAGTTCCCACTCCCCCGGATGAAAAGTCTGACGACTTAAGAAATCCGCCTCCCAGTTCTCCACTCCCGGGATGTGGATTGCTGACAGGTGGCAAGAGTGAGACTCTGCCCAGCAAATTATCTTTGATACTTCCATCATAGCTAGGGAGCTTCTTGTCCCTCCCTGATGGTTGATGTAAGCTACAGTCGTGATGTTGTCCGACTGAAACCTGATGAACCCCCGAGTTGTCAACTGGGGCCAAGCCAGGAGGGCATTGAGAACTGCTCTCAATTCCAGAATGTTTATTGGCAGGAGACTCTCCTCCTGACTCCATTGTCCCTGAGCCTTCAGAGAATTCCAGACGGCACCCCAACCTAGAAGGCTGGCGTCTGTTGTTACAATTGTCCAGTCTGGTCTGCTGAATGGCATCCCCCTGGACAGATGTGGCCGAGAAAGCCACCATAGAAGAGAATTTCTGGTCTCTTGATCCAGATTCAGAGAAGGGGATAAGTCTGAGTAATCCCCATTCCACTGACTTAGCATGCACAGTTGCAGTGGTCTGAGGTGTAAGCGTGCAAAGGGTACTATGTCCATTGCCGCTACCATTAAGCCGATTACCTCCATGCATTGAGCCACTGACGGGTGTTGAATGGAATGAAGGGTGCGGCAAGCACTTTGAAGTCTTGTTAGCCTGTCCTCTGTCAGGTAAATCTTCATTTCTACAGAATCTATAAGAGTCC
This sequence comes from Bombina bombina, assembly GCF_027579735.1. NCBI lineage: Eukaryota > Metazoa > Chordata > Amphibia > Anura > Bombinatoridae > Bombina > Bombina bombina. The sequence goes on from NC_069505.1 coordinate 428,464,739, forward strand.
CCAGGAAGGGAACTCTTGTGAGTGGAACGAGTGAACTTTTCTTTTCGTTCACCTTCCATCCATGTGACCTTAGAAATGCCAGCACTAACTCTGTATGAGACTTGGCAGTTTGAAAGCTTGAAGCTTGTATCAGAATGTCGTCTAGGTATGGAGCTACCGAGATTCCCCGCGGTCTTAGTACCGCCAGAAGAGCACCCAGAACCTTTGTGAAGATTCTTGGAGCTGTAGCCAATCCGAATGGAAGAGCCACAAACTGGTAATGCCTGTCTAGGAAGGCAAACCTTAGGTACCGATAATGATCTTTGTGAATCGGTATGTGAAGGTAAGCATCTTTTAAATCTACAGTGGTCATGTATTGACCCTCTTGGATCATAGGTAAAATTGTCCGAATAGTCTCCATCTTGAACGATGGAACTCTTAGGAATTTGTTTAGGATCTTTAAGTCCAGGATTGGTCTGAAAGTTCCCTCTTTTTTGGGAACCACAAACAGATTTGAGTAAAACCCCTGTCCCTGTTCCGATCGTGGAACTGGATGGATTACTCCCATTAACAAGAGCTCTTGTACGCAGCGTAGAAACGCCTCTTTCTTTGTCTGGATTGTTGACAATCTTGACAGATGAAATCTCTCTCTTGGAGGAGAGTATTTGAAGTCCAGAAGGTATCCCTGAGATATTATCTCTAGCGCCCAGGGATCCTGAACATCTCTTGCCCAAGCCTGGGCGAAGAGAGAAGTCTGCCCCCCACTAGATCCGATCCCGGATCGGGGGCCCTCAATTCATGCTGTTTTAGGGGCAGCAGCAGGTTTCCTAGTCTGCTTGCCCTTGTTCCAGGACTGGTTAGGTTTCCAGCCTTGTCTGTAGCGAGCAACAGCTCCTTCCTGTTTTGGTGCAGAGGAAGTTGATGCTGCTCCTGCTTTGAAATTACGAAAGGAACGAAAATTAGACTGTCTAGTCTTGGCTTTGTCCTGAGGCAGGGCATGGCCTTTACCTCCTGTAATGTCAGCGATAATCTCTTTCAACCCGGGCCCGAATAAGGTCTGCCCTTTGAAAGGTATATTAAGCAATTTAGACTTAGAAGTAACATCAGCTGACCAGGATTTTAGCCACAGCGCCCTGCGTGCCTGAATGGCGAATCCTGAATTCTTCGCCGTAAGTTTAGTAAGATGTACTACGGCCTCCGAAATGAATGAATTAGCTAGTTTAAGGACTCTAAGCCTGTCCGTAATGTCGTCCAGAGTAGCTGAACCAATGTTCTCTTCCAGAGACTCAATCCAGAATGCCGCTGCAGCCGTGATCGGCGCAATGCATGCAAGGGGTTGCAATATAAAACCTTGTTGAACAAACATTTTCTTAAGGTAACCCTCTAACTTTTTATCCATTGGATCTGAAAAAGCACAGCTATCCTCCACCGGGATAGTGGTACGCTTAGCTAAGGTAGAAACTGCTCCCTCCACCTTAGGGACCGTTTGCCATAAGTCCCTTGTGGTGGCGTCTATTGGAAACATTTTTCTAAATATCGGAGGGGGTGAGAACGGCACACCGGGTCTATCCCACTCCTTAGTAACAATTTCAGTAAGTCTCTTAGGTATAGGAAAAACCTCAGTACTCGTCGGTACCGCAAAAAATTTATCCAACCTACACATTTTCTCTGGTATTGCAACTGTGTTACAATCATTCAGAGCCGCTAACACCTCCCCTAGTAATACACGGAGGTTTTCCAGTTTAAATTTAAAATTTGAAATATCTGAATCCAGTCTGTTTGGATCAGAACTGTCACCCACAGAATGAAGTTCTCCGTCCTCATGTTCTGCCACCTGTGACGCAGTGTCTGACATGGCCCTAATATTATCAGCGCACTCTGTTCTCACCCCAGAGTGATCACGCTTACCTCTTAGTTCTGGTAATTTAGCCAAAACCTCAGTCATAACAGTAGCCATATCCTGTAATGTGATTTGTAATGGCCGCCCAGATGTACTCGGCGCTACAATATCACGCACCTCCCTCTGAGCGGGAGATGTAGGTACTGACACGTGAGGCGAGTTAGTCGGCATAACTCTCCCCTCGTTGTTTGGTGAAATTTGTTCAATTTGTACAGATTGACTTTTATTTAAAGTAGCATCAATACAGTTAGTACATAAATTTCTATTGGGCTCCACTTTGGCATTGCAACAAATGACACAGGTATCATCCTCTGAATCAGACATGTTTAACACACTAGCAAATAAACTTGCAACTTGGAAATACAATTCAATTAGAATAATATTAAAATGTACTGTGCCTTTAAGAAGCACAGAAGATCTATGACAGTTGAAAATTAATAAATTGAAACAGTTATAGCCTCAATCCTTGTAAACAACACAACCTTAGCAAAGGTTTAATCCCATTAGCAAAGATAACAAATTCTGAAAGCAGGAAACAAATTACAGAATAAACGTTTTTTATCTCAGTCAAACTATAATTCTCACAGCTCTGCTGAGAGAAATTACCTCCCTCAAAATAAGTTTTGAAGACCCCTGAGCTCTGTAGAGATGAACCGGATCATGCAGGGAATACAATGAGTTGCTGACTGAAATATTTGATGCATAGAAAAAGCGCCAAAAAACGGCCCCTCCCCCTCACACACAGCAGTGAGGGAGAACAGAAACTGTCAGAAAAACAGATTAAGCAACTGCCAAGTGGAAAAATAGAGCCCAAACATTTATTCACACAGTACCTCAGCAAATGAAAACGATTTTACATTCCAGCAAAAACGTTAAACATAATCTCTAGTTATTAAACAGCTTTATGTATTTCTTACAGTGTAATTCTAGTGAAGTACCATTCCCCAGAATACTGAAGTGTAAAGTATACATACATGACATTATATCGGTATGGCAGGATTTTCTCGTCAATTCCATTGTCAGAAAATAAAAACTGCTACATACCTCTATGCAGATTCATCTGCCCGCTGTCCCCTGATCTGAAGTTTACCTCACTCCTCAGATGGCCGAGAACAGCAATATGATCTTAACTACTCCGGCTAAAATCATAGCAAAACTCTGGTAGATTCTTCTTCAAACTCTGCCAGAGAGGTAATAACACACTCCGGTGCTATTTTAAAATAACAAACTTTTGATTGAAGATATAAAACTAAGTATAATCACCATAGTCCTCTCACACATCCTATCTAGTCGTTGGGTGCAAGAGAATGACTGGGAGTGACGTAGAGGGGAGGAGCTATATGCAGCTCTGCTGGGTGAATCCTCTTGCACTTCCTGTTGGGGAGGAGTAATATCCCAGAAGTAATGATGACCCGTGGACTGATCACACTTAACAGAAGAAATAGTGCCCAAACATTTATTCACTCAGTACCTCAGTAAATGAAAACGATTTTACATTCCAGCAAAAACGTTAAACATAATCTCTAGTTATTAAACAGCTTTATGTATTTCTTACAGTGAAATTCTAGTGAAGTACCATTCCCCAGAATACTGAAGTGTAAAGTATACATACATGACATTATATCGGTATGGCAGAATTTTCTCATCAATTCCATTGTCAGAAAATAAAAACTGCTACATACCTCTATGCAGATTCATCTGCCCGCTGTCCCCTGATCTGAAGTTTACCTCTCCTCAGATGGCCGAGAAACAGCAATATGATCTTAACTACTCCGGCTAAAATCATAACAAAAACTCTGGTAGATTCTTCTTCAAACTCTGCCAGAGAGATAATAACACACTCCGGTGCTATTTTAAAATAACAAACTTTTGATTGAAGATATAAAACTAAGTATAATCACCATAGTCCTCTCACACATCCTATCTAGTCGTTGGGTGCAAGAGAATGACTAGGAGTGACGTAGAGGGGAGGAGCTATATGCAGCTCTGCTGGGTGAATCCTCTTGCACTTCCTGTTGGGGAGGAGTAATATCCCAGAAGTAATGATGACCCGTGGACTGATCACACTTAACAGAAGAAAGAAGGAACAACAATTTCCTTATTAATGTTTTGATCCGACACCACCTTAGGGAGAAACCCCAATTTAGTACGAAGGACCACCTTATCAGCATGAAAAATAAGGTACGGGAAATCACACCGCAGAGCTGAAAGCTCAGACACTCTGCAAGCAGAAGAAATAGCAAGAAGAATCAAAACCTTACAAGATAACATTTTAATATCAACAACATGCATCGGCTCAAACAGAGCCTGCTGCAAAACTTTAAGAACAAGGTTTAGGCTCCACGGGGAGAAACAGGTTTAAACACAGGCCTGATTCTAACCAGAGCCTGAACAAAGGCTTGAACATCTGGTAAGTCTGCCTTTGTGTAAAAGGATAGATAATGCAGAAATCTGACCCTTTAGAGTACTGCCATATCTTATGGTAAATCTTGCGAGTAACAGGATTTCGAGCCTGAATCATGGTTTTAATGACCGCTTCAGGAAAACCACGTCTAGACAGAACTAGGCGTTCAATCTCCAAGCAGTTAGCTTCAGAGAATCTAGGTTTGGATGGAAGAAAGGACCCTGAATTAGAAGGTCCTTCCTCTGAGGTAACCTTCAAGGAGGTAGAGATGACATTCGTACCAGATCCGCAAACCAGATCCTGTGAGGCCACGCAGGAGCTATTAGGATCACTGATGCTCTCTCCTGTTTGATACGAGCAATAACTCGTGGAAGGAGAGCAAATGGAGGAAACAGATATGCCAGAGAAAACCTCCAAGGAACCGCTAGGGCATCTATCAGAACGGCCTGAGGATCTCTTGACCTTGAACCGTACTTTGGAACCTTGGCGTTTTGGCGGGACGCCATCGGATCCAACTCTGGAACCCCCCACTTGAGGGTTATCTGAGAAAACACTTCCAGATGGAGAGCCCACTCCCCGGGATGAAAGGTCTGCTGCTCAGAAAATCTGCCTCCCAGTTGTCCACTCCTGGAATGTGGATGGCAGATAGAAGACAATTGTGGGCTTCCGCCCACTGTAGAATTCGAGTCACCTCCTTCATGGCTAAGGAACTCTGAGTCCCTCCCTGGTGGTTGATGTAAGCCACTGAGGTGATGTTGTCCGACTGAAATCTGATAAACCGGACTAAAGATAGTTGAGGCCACGCCATTAGGGCATTGAAGATAGCTCTCAACTCCAAGATGTTTATGGGAAGAGAGGACTCTTCCCGAGACCACATGCCCTGAGCCTTCAGAGGACCCCAAACAGCTACCCAGCCTGACAGACTGGCATTCGTAGTCACAATCTCCCAGGAAGGTCTCAGAAAGCAAGTGCCCCAAGACAGATGTTCCTGTGACATCCACCACGAGAGTCTCTTGTTAGAGGGTCCAGATTTATTCTCTGAGATAAATCCGAATGGTCTCCGTTCCATTGATGGCGCATACAAAGTTGCAGCGGTCGCAGATGGAACTGAGCAAAAGGAATGCTGTCCATGGATGCCACCATCAGACCAATCATCTCCATGCATTGAGCCACTGATGGACGAAAGGTAGACTGGAGAGAAAGGCAAGAAGCAAGAATTTTGGATTTTCTGACCTCCGTCAGGAAAATTTTCATGGAGAGGAAATCTATTATTGTCCCTAGGAAACACACTTTAGTAGATGGAATTAGAGAACTCTTTTCCAAATTCACCTTCCACCCATGGGAACGTAGAAAAGACAACAACATCTCTATATGAGATCTTGCAAGTTGAAAAGATGACGCCTGAACCAAGATGTCTTTTAGATAAGGTGCCACTGCAATTCCCTGGGTTCTGATCACTGCCAATAGTGCTCCCAGGACCTTTGTGAATATTCTGGGAGCTGTGGCAAGACCAAATGGAAGGGCAATAAACTGGAAATGCTTGTGCAGAAAGGCAAATCTTTAGAAATTAGTGATGATCCCGGTGAATGAGAACATGTAAGAACGCGTCCTTCAGGTCTATGGTCGTCATAAACTGACCTTCTTGGACCAACGGAAGAGTAGAACAAAGTTTCCATTTTGAAGGATGGAACCTTGAGGAACTTGTTGAGGCACTTTAAATCTAGGATGGGACGAAAAGTTACCTCCTTTTTGGGAACCACAAATAGATTTCAATAGAATCCTAGACCTAGTTTCTTTAGAGGGACTGGTACAATAACTCCCAGGGAGGATAGGTCCTTTACGCAACTTAAGAAGTCCTCCTTCCTTTCCTGGTTTGAGGATAATCTTGACAGGAGAAATCTGCCCCTTGGAGGGCAAGACTTGAACCCTATCTTGTAACCCTGTGATACTATGTCCACAGCCCATGGATCTGGGACATTGCAAATCCAGGCTTGTTTGAAAAAGGAAAGTCTGTCCCCCACCTGATCCAAAATTGGATCAGGGGCAGACACTTCATGCTGACTTTGAGTCAGTGGAGGGCTTTTTGTTTTGTTTTCCCTTGTTCTAGTGCTGGTTGGATTTCCAAGAGGACATGGATTGTTCTGGTTTAGAAGAGGATTTTTGTCCCTTGTGAAAGGAACAAAAATTAAAAGAATGTCGACCCCTAGGTCTATTTTTCTTGTGTTGAGGTAGGAAAGATCCCTTTCCACCTGTAATTTATGAAATGATTTCTGCTAGACCAGGTCCGAACAGAGTTTTATTCTTATAAAGTAAAGCTAAAAGCTTGGTCTTTCGTGAAACATCAGCTGACCAAGATTTCAACCACAGAGCTCTGCGGGCTAGCACAGTGAAGCTAGACATCTTAGCTCCCAGTCTAATCATTTGCATGTTGGCATCACAGATAAAGGTATTTGCCAATTTAAGAGCTTTGAACCTATCCTGGATCTCCTCTACCGTAGTTTCCTCAGAAATAAGATCAGACAAGGCGTTTCACCAATAAGATGTTGCACCCGCAACCGTGGCAATACTCGCCGCAGGTTGCCACTGTAATCCTTAATGGATGCACATCTTTTTCAGGTAAGCCTCTAGCTTCTTATCCATTGGATCCTTAAAAGAGTAACTATCCTCAAAAGGAATGTTAATTCTCTTAGCAAGGGTAGAAATAGCTCCTTCTACCTTAGGAATAGTGCGCCATGAGTCACAAATAGACTCAGCAACAGGAAACATCTTTTTAAAAACTGGGGAAGGGGAAAAAGGAACCCCTGGTTTATCCCATTCCTGAGCAATAGTTTCAGACATCTTCCTTGGAACAGGAATAACTTCCTCAGAAGATGGAGAATCGTAAACTTAGTAGCAGGCAAATGTTTAGATTTCCTCTTACATTTCCCTGAAGAAGGGAAAGCAGATAAAGCCACTGACACTGCTGAAGTAATCTGAGTGGCGAAATCCCCAGGTAAATAAACACCCCCAGGAGTTTGAGAGGACACAGAAGGCAGAGTATGAGATACAACTAAGCCTTAGGACGTTTGAGGAGAAAGCTGCGACATGTCACGCACAGCAAAATCCTGAGAGATACTCATATGAGGCTTATGAATAGATCTTACTTGACGCCAAGGGCAATGGCTAAATGGTCTGAGGGGAGGAGAAAGTATGCCCGAAGTGTAGAGCTCCTGCAGTGGACCTTATACACGTATTCTGGTCCTGCCCAAGACTCCAGAAGTTTTGGCACCAAGTTGTATTTTAGATTAATAAATTCTTAGGCCTAGATTTGGAGTTTTGTCGGTAACGACCCGAAAAACTAACGCCGGCTTTTTTCTGGCCGCACCATAAAAATAACTCTGGTATTGAGAGTCCACATAAAGGCTGCGTTAGGCTCCAAAAAAGGAGCGTAGAGCATTTTTAACGCAGCTTCAACTCTCGATACCAGAGTTGCTTACGGACGCGGCCAGCCTCAAAAAAGTGCTCGTGCACGATTCCCCCATAGGAAACAATGGGGCTGTTTGAGCTGAAAAAAAAACAAACACCTGCAAAAAAGCCGCGTTCAGCTCCTAACGCAGCCCCATTGTTTGCTATGCGGTAACCCTTCCTACGTCTGCACTTAACACTCTAACATGTACCCCGAGTCTAAACACCCCTAACCTTACACTTATTAACCCCTAATCTTCCGCCCCCGCTATCGCTGACCCCTGCATATTATTATTAACCCCTAATCTGCCGCTCCGTAAACCGCCGCTACTTACATTATCCCTATGTACCCCTAATCTGCTGCCCTAACATCGCCGACCCCTATATTATATTTATTAACCCCTAATTTGCCCCCCACAACGTCGCCTCCACCTGCCTACACTTATTAACCCCTAATCTGCCGACCGGACCTGAGCGCTACTATAATAAAGTTATTAACCCCTAATCCGCCTCACTAACCCTATAATAAATAGTATTAACCCCTAATCTGCCCTCCCTAACATCGCCGACACCTAACTTCAATTATTAACCCCTAATCTGCCGACCGAATCTCGCCGCTATTCTAATAAATGTATTAACCCCTAAAGCTAAGTCTAACCCTAATACTAACACCCCCCTAAGTTAAATATAATTTAAATCTAACGAAATTAATTAACTCTTATTAAATAAATTATTCCTATTTAAAGCTAAATACTTACCTGTAAAATAAATCCTAATATAGCTACAATATAAATTATAATGATATTATAGCTATTTTAGGATTTATATTTATTTTACAGGTAACTTTGTATTTATTTTAACCATGTACAATAGCTATTAAATAGTTAAGAACTATTTAATAGCTAAAATATTTAAAATAATTACAAATTTACCTGTAAAAGAAATCCTAACCTAAGTTACAATTAAACCTAACACTAGACTATCAATAAATTAATTAAATAAACTACCTACAATTATCTACAATTAACCTAACACTACACTATCAATAAATTAATTAAATACAATTGCTACAAATAAATACAATTAAATAAACTAGCTAAAGTACAAAAAATAAAAAAGAACTAAGTTACAAAAAATAAAAAAATATTTACAAACATAAGAAAAATATTACAACAATTTTAAACTAATTACACCTACTCTAAGCCCCCTAATAAAATAACATAGCCCCCCAAAATAAAAAAATGCCCTACCCTATTCTAAATTACTAAAGTTCAAAGCTCTTTTACCTTACCAGCCCTGAACAGGGCCCTTTGCGGGGCATGCCCCAAGAAATACAGCTCTTTTGCCTGTAAAAAAAAACATACAATACCAAAGCCCCCCAACATTACAACCCACCACCCACATACCCCTAATCTAACCCAAACCCCCCTTAAATAAACCTAACACTAAGCCCCTGAAGATCATCCTACCTTGTCTTCACCTCACCGGGTATCACACCGATCCGTCCAGAAGAGCTCCTCCGATGTCCTGATCCAAGCCCAAGTGGGGGGCTGAAGAGGTCCATGATCCGGCTGAAGTCTTCATCCAAGCGGGGCAGAAGAGGTCTTCCATCCGACTGAAGTCTTCATCCAAGCGGCATCCATCCGGAGCGAAGCGGGAGCATCCTGAAGACCTCCACCGCGGAACATCCATCCTGGCCGACGACTGAATGACGAATGACGGTTCCTTTAAATGACGTCATCCAAGATGGCGTCGCTCGAATTCCGATTGGCTGATAGGATTCTATCAGCCAATCGGAATTAAGGTAGGAATATTCTGATTGGCTGATGGAATCAGCCAATCAGATTTAACTCGCATTCTATTGGCTGATCGGAACAGCCAATAGAATGCGAGCTCAATCTGATTGGCTGATCGGATCAGCCAATCGGATTGAACTTGATTCTGATTGGCTGATTCCATCAGCCAATCAGAATATTCCTACCTTAATTCCGATTGGCTGATAGAATCCTATCAGCCAATCGGAATTCGAGGGACGCAATCTTGGATGACGTCATTTAAAGGAACCGTCATTCGTCCTTCAGTCGTCGGCCAGGATGGATGTTCCGCAGTGGAGGTCTTCAGGATGCTGCCGCTTCGCTCCGGATGGATGCCGCTTGGATGAAGACTTCAATCGGATGGAAGACCTCTTCTGCCCCGCTTGGATGAAGACTTCAGCCGGATCATGGACCTCTTCAGCCCCCCGCTTGGGCTTGGATCAGGACATCGGAGGAGCTCTTCTGGACGGATCGGTGTGATACCCGGTGAGGTGAAGACAAGGTAGGATGATCTTCAGGGGCTTAGTGTTAGGTTTATTTAAGGGGGGTTTGGGTTAGATTAGGGGTATGTGGGTGGTGGGTTGTAATGTTGGGGGGCTTGGGTATTGTATGTTTTTTTTTACAGGCAAAAGAGCTGTATTTCTTGGGGCATGCCCCGCAAAGGGCCCTGATCAGGGCTGGTAAGGTAAAAGAGCTTTGAACTTTAGTAATTTAGAATAGGGTAGGGCATTTTTTTATTTTGGGGGGCTTTGTTATTTTATTAGGGGGCTTAGAGTAGGTGTAATTAGTTTAAAATTGTTGTAATATTTTTCTTATGTTTGTAAATATTTTTTTATTTTTTGTAACTTAGTTCTTTTTTATTTTTTGTACTTTAGCTAGTTTATTTAATTGTATTTATTTGTAGCAATTGTATTTAATTAATTTATTGATAGTGTAGTGTTAGGTTAATTGTAGATAATTGTAGGTAGTTTATTTAATTAATTTATTGATAGTCTAGTGTTAGGTTTAATTGTAACTTAGGTTAGGATTTCTTTTACAGGTAAATTTGTAATTATTTTAACTATTTTAGCTATTAAATAGTTCTTAACTATTTAATAGCTATTGTACATCGTTAAAATAAATACAAAGTTACCTGTAAAATAAATATAAATCCTAAAATAGCTATAATATAATTATAATTTATATTGTAGCTATATTAGGATTTATTTTACAGGTAAGTATTTAGCTTTAAATAGGAATAATTTATTTAATAAGAGTTAATTAATTTAGTAAGATTTAAATTATATTTAACTTAGGGGGGTGTTAGTATTAGGGTTAGACTTAGCTTTAGGGGTTAATACATTTATTAGAATAGCGGCGAGATTCGGTCGGCAGATTAAGGGTTAATAATTGAAGTTAGGTGTCGGCGATGTTAGGGAGGGCAGATTAGGGGTTAATACTATTTATTATAGGGTTAGTGAGGCGGATTAGGGGTTAATAACTTTATTATAGTAGCGCTCAGGTCCGGTCGGCAGATTAGGGGTTAATAAGTGTAGGCAGGTGGAGGCGACGTTGAGGGGGGCAGATTAGGGGTTAATAAATATAATATAGGGGTCGGCGGTGTTAGGGGCAGCAGATTAGGGGTACATAAGGATAACGTAGGTGGCGGCGCTTTGCGGTCGGCAGATTAGGGGTTAATAAGTGTAGGTAGCTGGCGGCGACGTTGTGGGGGGCAGATTAGGGGTTAATAAATATAATACTGGGGTCGGCGGTGTTAGGGGCAGCAGATTAGGGGTACATAAGTATAACGTAGGTGGCGGTCGGCAGATTAGGGGTTAAATTTTTTTTTTCGAGTGGCGGCGATGTGGGGGGGACCTCGGTTTAGGGGTACATAGGTAGTTTATGGGTGTTAGTGTACTTTAGAGTACAGTAGTTAAGAGCCTTATAAACCGGCGTTAGCCCAGAAAGCTCTTAACTACTGACTTTTTTCCTGCGGCTGGAGTTTTGTCGTTAGATGTCTAACGCTCACTTCAGAAACGACTCTAAATACCGGAGTTATAAAAATCCCATTGAAAAGATAGGATACGCAATTTACGTAAGGGGATCTGCGGTATGGACGTTGTGGGGGGCAGATTAGGGGTTAATAAATATAATACTGGGGTCGGCGGTGTTAGGGGCAGCAGATTAGGGGTACATAAGTATAACGTAGGTGGCGGTCGGCAGATTAGGGGTTAAAAATTTTTTTTCGAGTGGCGGCGATGTGGGGGGGACCTCGGTTTAGGGGTACATAGGTAGTTTATGGGTGTTAGTGTACTTTAGAGTACAGTAGTTAAGAGCCTTATAAACCGGCGTTAGCCCAGAAAGCTCTTAACTACTGACTTTTTTCCTGCGGCTGGAGTTTTGTCGTTAGATGTCTAACGCTCACTTCAGAAACGACTCTAAATACCGGAGTTATAAAAATCCCATTGAAAAGATAGGATACGCAATTTACGTAAGGGGATCTGCGGTATGGAAAAGTCGCGGCTGGAAAGTGAGCGTTAGACCCTATTTTGAGTGACTCCAAATACCGGCGGTAGTCTAAAACGAGCGTTAGGAGCCTCTAACGCTGGTTTTCACGGCTACCGCCAAACTCCAAATCTAGGCCTTAGTATCTAAATTAATTTTAAATAACTCTCATATTTTTTTTCTGGTTACAGAGAGTTCAGTGCAGAATAAACCCTTAATCAATACAGTTATTCTTATAGCCAGACAACTCATTTTAAGGAAATGGAAAGATAGAAGGCCTGCCACCTGGTTTAACTAATTTTATTCAGAATATGCTATACCAAATAACTATTGATCAATATGATCCATTTATATATACTGAAGGAAAAATGAGAGCTTTTCTCACAGAATGGGAAAGGGTGATTATGTCACTTTCTTTACTTATTCAAGAACAGATCCTTTCACCCTTTCATTCCTCTCCTCTCTTTTTATTGCTCATACAATCAGAATCTTATCCTCTACATTGGAGACAAATAGTATATTAAAAGTACAATGAATTTTTTTTATTTTTTTTTTATGGTTGTTATTTGTCTGTATTGTTTTACCCAAAAATATCCCAACAGTGTATAAGCATAAATGACAGGTATTAGTTCTTTACAGAAAATCCTTTCTAACGGCTTTTTTTTTTTGATAAATGTTTAATCAAGGATTTATTAGATTAGTTTGTATTTGTATTTTGTTTTTTGATTCCGCATCAGATTTGCTTGATTTCTGCTGTACCTGTATAATGATGAGCACAATCTTTGCTTACATCTTTGTTTTCGTTCTTTTGTGAATGACACCCTGTGCGGTGTGCTGAAAAAAGCATGTGTTTTTTCGCTTCTTTATGCTGTTCGATTATTAATAAAAAGATGTATAAAAAAAAAATAATCCTGAGAGATACTTGGCTCAGAAGGGAGAATCTTTTTTTTAAATGTTAACGTTTTTGCTAAACATGAGGAACAAAACTGCATTGGTAAAGCAATCTGATTCTCTAAGCACAGCAAACATTTATTGTTAAAATCCCACTAGCAAGTAGGAGTCTGTAAACTGTCAGGTGAACGATTCAGATAGTCCGATCAGCAAATAACAAAGCCGACACCTCTCTTCAAATTGCAGACCGGCTTTCTGAGCTCACAAAAGTCTGCTCCGTAAAACCAGAAGTGCGGAGGACACGTGAGTGGCCGGGAATATAAACAAAGTGCTGCATAAGGTTTTAAAAGCCGTTTGTTCCCACGACCGTATAAACTAATAAAACCGTTAGCTCCCTCTGCGGGAGGGAAAATAACTCCAAAATATGTTGCAATATAACATTAATAAGCCACATATACTGCCAAGAATTAAGGAGATTAACCCCTAAAGTATCTCATCCTCATACCTAAAGTGTGCACAACTTCCATTGACAGAGGCAAAGAGAATGACTGGAGATTATGGGTAAGGGAAGTTACACTTAACAGCTTTGCTGGGGTGCTCTTTGCCTCCTCCTGCTGCTTGCCAGGAGTTGAATATCCCACTAGTATTTGGAATGACGTCGTGGACTCTACATGTCTTAGGAAAGAAATACAATTGACATATTTATTGGAGAACATTATAATCAGCGTAAGCAGTCATGTGGCATCACAACAGCAGGGACGGCTCAAGATATTGTGCTGCCTGGGTCAGAGAATGAAATGACCCCCCCTAGTAATAACACTACTGATTAACATATCAACCTACTAGCCTTGCTGCTGACCATACTAAGCCTGCCTACCTGCATACAACCAATGCTTATGCACAACTGTGTGATAATTGGGAAGGAAGTTAGGGAAGAGATGCACTTGTCCCACCTGGAATGTCTCCCTTAACTGGTTCTGAGTGTTTGTGTATGATGAGGTTTCTGCTGGGAGCCTGTGACTTCCCCCACGGAGACAGAGGGCAGGAGTGGTCTGACAGTGACTGAAGTGCTGCCCCTTGTCAGGTGCTGCCTGGGTTGGTCCGTTGCAAGATTCCAGATTTCTACTTACTGGTGTATGCACGGGCATATAGCACGTTGTCCAGCACTGCATCATGGTCCACGCCAAACCTATCTGCTATGTCTCGCAAGCGATCAGGCCGGCTTTGCAAGATGGTGTTAAGGAAGCTAAATCTTATTTGCTATACCTCTAACAGGCTGTCACTGCAATCAACCTTTCTGTTTAACACAGAGCAGGCAATAGGACTATTGGTTCACTGTATCACCTCCTTGGGGCAGCTTTATATTCTTTTTTTTTTTTTTTTTTTTTTTCCAAGTATTTTTTTTATTGAATAATTAGTCAGAATAACATCATATAAAATAGTTATACACAGTTTGACATATATATCACTGTTCAAAGCAAATCGTATAAGTTGTGCAACAGTATATGGCTATATAAACAGAAACAATATGAGTGTTGACATCATCAGACAAATATAAAGAAGGGCGAGGGAGAGATACCATATGCAATCAACAGAAAATACAAGGTTTAACTTTCCCTTAACAGACTAGTGTTTTATTAATGTCTGTTATGTTTCTAATTGCGAATACCAAAGCTGCATTTAAAAAATAGAAAGAGAGAAAAAGTCAGAGGTCAGAGTTGAAAAGGAGATAGGGTAATGAGAACCAGAGAGAGGGGGAGGGAGAACAAAAAAAAAAAAAAAAAAAAACAGAGACAGGGAATTATAGGACAGGGGGGACGAGAGGGTAGGGAGAGGGTATTATAGGGAGGGGGAGGGAATCAAGGGGTGGCTGAGGGGTAGGGTCTCAAAGTTTTGCCGTTTCAAATTGTTTTATTCCATATTGCTTTCATCATTTCATAAACTTCCAGTGTATGTGTTTTAAGGTAGTGATAGCGTTCCATGATTAACAGGTCAGAGACCGTAGTCCTCCACTCTTCGAGAGTGGGCGACGTTTGAGATTTCCAATGTTTGGGAATAAGTTTTTTGGCTGCTGTGATCATAATTAGTAGTAGTGGCTGTTTCCCTAATTCTATCAATTTGGGTATAGAAAGAAATAGGATAGCTTCCGGACTTGGGAGAATTTGAGTAGATAATATGTCAGAGATTGCTAGAAACGTGTTTCTCCAAAATTCTTCCAATTTGAGGCAAGACCACCAAATGTGAATAAGAGAGCCTTCTTCACCACATCTCCTCCAACAAGTACTTCTGAGCGTAGGGAATATTTTGTGGAGACGTGAGGGGGTGAGATACCAACGGCATGAGAGTTTTAGGTGGATCTCATGCACTACTGCTGACACAGAGGATTTTTTAGTTAGGTAATAGGCCCTGGACCAGGACTCAACATCCGGGTCCAGCCCGAGGTCCCGGCTCCAGGTGTAAGCATAAGATGGGAGAGTAGAGGTGTCTGGGTTATTCAGAATTTTGTATAATTTGGAGATTAGATGTGTGGGGGGCGTTTCCTGGATACATAGTTTCTCAAAATCTGTAATGGTTCTACCTAGGTCTTTCTTTTGTTTGTGGCAGGATATAAAGTGTCTTAATTGGTGATAATGTATCCAGGAGGAAAAAATCTCTTCATGAACCTCTGCTAAGGCGGCTTGAGACTTGAAAACGCCATTTTCAGTGGCAAAATGAATAGAGCCAAATTTAAGACTATAGGATTTTTTAACATATGAGCTCTTGTGTCTATAAGGAAGATCTACATGCTCAACAAGTGGGGAGAGTGGGGCAGGGATCGAGGAAATATGTGTGGTTGATGCTATGATTCTATCCCAATCTGACAGAGTATCCGCTGCGATATGGTATCGCTGCAGTAATTTGGGTCTTTTATGAGTAGGAGTCCAAGCTAGGGATGCAACGTTGTTAACTGTAAAAATTTGCCTGTCCATGAGTACCCATGCTTTATTGTCAGAATTATGAGACCACTCAGTAATGTGCTGTAACGTTATGGCCTGTTTGTATGCCGTTAGGTTGGGAACCCCCAGTCCACCTCGCTCTCTAGGAAGGTACATAGTTTTTTTTGGTATTCTCGGTTTAGAACCTCCCCAAATGAACTGCTCAAATGCTCTCTGGATCTGATTTAAGTAGCCCTTTGGAAGAGCTATAGGTACTGTCTGCAGAAGATATAATAGTCTTGGCAGTGCGTTCATTTTTAGAACCCCTATCCTACCGAGCCATGAAATATGTTTGTTTCTCCACCCCGAAAGGTCTCGTATAATGTCATCCTTTACTTTATTATAGTTATGTCTAAATAGATCCTGTGGGGAGGGGGTTAGGAATATACCTAAATATTTCAATTTATCTCTTGCTATAGGGATAGCATATTCGTTTCTAAGGTGTTGAATCACATCAGAGGGAGTTCCTATATTCATTAATTCAGATTTAGTTATGTTCAATTTAAAATTTGATACCTTACCATATTGTTCCAATTCTGCTAGTAGCTCCGGGATAGATGTTGCCGCATTAGTAAGGGTGAAGAGGGCATCATCTGCAAACAGTGCTTGTTTGTGTTCCCTATTTCCCACAGTTAGTCCTTTTATTCTCTCATTACCTCTAACTTTTTGTGCCAGTACCTCCATAGAGATAGCAAAAAGCAATGGGGACAGGGGGCAACCCTGTCTTGTGCCGTTGCTTATAGTAAAGGAGTCAGAGAGGGTACCATTGATTCTAATCCTGGCATTTGGAAACGAGTAAAGTGCCATGGTCATGTTCAAGTAAGGTTCTGGGAATCCCATCTCCACCATGGTTCGTCGTAGGAAGGACCACTGGACCCTATCAAAAGCCTTTTCCGCGTCTGTTCCCAAGAGGACCATGGGGGTTTTTGAGGCTTGCGCATGATTGATTAATTGGATTACCTTGATGGTATTATCTTGATAGCTTCTTTATTTAGGACAGGAAGGTTCAAGTCTTTAAAATAGTCATCAGTGTTATTTACAGTATGTGGTAGCGTTTCATGGGGATTTGATTGGGCGTCTGGTTTGTCTATGTTGTATAGTGAGTTATAGAACTCTCTAAAGATGGAGGCTATCAGTTTACTGTCATGGACCATCCGGCCGTCTTTCATCAGTAGTGAGTGGGTGTACGTTGCGAGTTGCTTCCTGCGAAGCCCTCTCGCTAGGATCTTACAAGGCTTATTGCCCCCTTCATAGTAATATTGCCTGAGATGTAGGGCGTTACGTTGATAAGTTTCGGTTAGATACTGCTTAAGATCCAATCTTGCTTGGATTAGATCTTGTCTGATAGAATGGTTACTTAGGTCAGCTTTATGACTAGTTTCAAGTTTGTCAATTTTTGAGAGCAAATTTGCATAAAGTTCTCTTGACTTTCTGTTTATGTTTGCTTTGTGTTTAATTAGCAGTCCCCTCATTACCGTTTTATGGGCTTCCCATTCTATTATGGGGGAGGAGGTGGAATTTTCGTTGAGTGTAAAATATTCAGTTAGATTTGTCCTCAGTTCGTCAAATATAAGGGGGTTGTCAAGGAGGGTGTCGTCTAGCTGCCAAGTCCTAGAAGTTATGGGGAGGTCTGGCCAAGAGATAGAGCAGGTGACAGGGGCGTGGTCTGACCATGTGATATTACCAATGTCGCAATGAGTGATTAAAGAGAGGTCACTGGAGTCTGAGAATATGTAGTCTATTCGAGTGTAGCAGTCGTGAGGGGGAGAGTAAAAATTATAGTCTTTTCCCGTGGGGTTTAAGGATCTCCAGGTGTCGTGTAATGAAACTGCAGACAGGGAGCTCCTAATCTTTTTGATAGTGGCCTTGGGGACGTTGGTGGCGCCTCTAGAGGTATCAATCAATGGGTCTAGTGCTACATTAAAGTCACCTGCCATAAATATTACTCCTTTAGCATGGTCCAGGAGCAAGTTTGTGACTTTTTTAATGAAACTACTTTGGTTGAGATTTGGTGCATAGATATTAAGGAGTGTAATGTGTTGCCCAAAGAGTAGGCCGACTAATAGTACATAGCGACCCTCTGGGTCTTTGAGTGTGGTTGCTATTTGAAGCGGTAGTGATTTGTGCACTAGTATCCCCACACCCCCTCTTTTACTTGTTCCCGAGGCAAAGCTAGATATTGGATAAAGTGATGGTGACCACTTGGGTTCCCTTCCCCTCCTAAAGTGGGTTTCCTGCATCATTATTATGTGACTACTAAGTTTATTTAACTCGTTTAGGACTATAGATCGCTTGCCTGGGCTATTAAGTCCCTTTACATTAATGGATGTTAACCTGAAGGCATGTTCTTGGAATCTACTAAGTCTCGTCGGCATTATGTCAGTTATGGGAGGTGTCGGATAGGAAGAAAAAAAAAAAAAAAAGGGGGAAAGGGGGGAGGAGATAAAAGCAAAAAGTTACGTATAGGGGCTTAGAAAAGGTTCCAGAGGATAAGAGCGAGAGGGTCAGTTAGGACAGTGAAGAGAAGAGAAGAAAGGAATGAGGAGAAATGGAAAAAGAAGATGGAATGTACTTGTGTTAGTACAAGTCTATTTCAGGGCGAAAAGTTTGTGTGAGAGAATTCAAAAAGTGGGGAAGTATCTCTCTCACCGGCTAGGAATATATATTAAACAGAGTAAGTCAATTTGACTTCCGAGAGCAGGAAGGGTCGTGAGGAGTGGGAAAAAGGGAAGGGGAGGAAGGTGAAGGGGAGGAATGAGTAGGGAGCAGTTAGAAGGCCCGCTCCCAAGGGGGGTTACAAGAGCGGAAGGGGGATGATGGGGGGTGGGTAGGGAAGTATCTGGGAGTGAAGAGCAAAGGAAATAATTAATATAAAGAGCTACAACCTGTCTGATCGTCTTGAAGATAGGCACTTAGTCATAAAATGTTTGTTTATAGATCCATTGCTGGACCAAAGTTACAATGAAAGGGGGTGAATCTTTAGGCTAATTGGGATATATACTCTCCTGGTATAATGGTTTTCTTAGGGATATCAAAAAGACATTGTTAACGGTTATCCTTAAAATCAGAACTCTATTGCAGAAAAAGAAATAAAGCACAGAACACTGCAACTGAGAATACAGTAAAATTATTTGGCTCAAATATAGTGCTTATAAAATCATCTGAGGGACTAACAATAAATAAGATAGGACCTTACAAGTGTACATTTTAACCTTTCGTTTAGGGATAGATCGGTATAGGTCCAGGAGTACATTTCCTCAGAGTAGCCAGTATCAACTACTGGAATAAACCTTAATGACTAGTGATATTAGATTTAGAGTGAATTAAACTCGTTCTAATTGGAATCAAACTCTTGTAACCAAATAACATGTAACAAAAAGCATTTATAACATTCAACCTATGCTTATAAACTATTCTGAAAACAAAGAAACATGAAAACTAATTTTAATTATATGAAAGGATACTTTTTCTGTGTAAGCAGGATAACTTGAAGACAGTTCTTAGATCTTATAATTACACAGTTTATGGTCTTGGCGTTGTGTGACCCGGTAGGACCCTTAGGCCCCTCTTTGTAACTCATATCTTGATAAGACAGTCAGAAAGGAAGTATGAATCATCTGGAAGCGAACTAATTTGAGTCCTGCTGGGGCAGGTATTCAGGTGTGTAAGTTGCCACGGGACGTGTTCTCTCTGCTGGTAGACCCTTCTGTAGAGTCAAGTGGGGAGGAGCCTCCGTCATCCGTACACGGCAGAGATAATTCTTTATAGAAGAGAGTAGGGTCTGAGTCCGGTCTAAATATTGCTGTCTTGTTATTTTGGGTGGCAATCAAAGAGACTGGGAAGCCCCATCGGTATGGGACTTTGTTGTTTTTCAGGATAGATGTGATGTGGGATAACTCCCTTCTTTTCTGCAGAGTTATAGGAGACAAATCCGAGAAAAGTTGAATTTCTTCACCAGCATGTAAAATTGGATTTTTCTCTCTCGCACATCGCAAGAGATCTTCTCTATCTTTGAACTTAAGGAATTTAACAATTATATCACGTGGAGGAGCCTTAGGAGGTGGTTTAGCTCTCAGAGCCCTGTGAGCTCTTTCAATTTGAATCTCTTCTCCTGAGGGGTTATTTTTAATCACCCTAAAAAGGGCCTGAAGGTATCCCTCAATCGCAGGGGGGTGGATAGACTCAGATACTCCTCTTATCCTCAAATTATTTCGGCGACAGCGGTTTTCCAAATCTTCCATTTTCTCAGATAACTCTTGCATCTTTCTGTCATGTCTTTGAGTGGTTGATGAAATGGAGTGAATTTCTGCCACTGTAGTTGCTTGTTTTGTTTCCAGAGAGGAGACTCTTTTATCTATTGCTCCTAGATCTTTTCTAAGATCTCCAAAGAGAGTTCGCATTTCGTGCAAAACGACTTTGATGTCGTCCTTAGAAGAAAGGTGTGAAATGTCTTTCTTAGTTATGAAGGAGCTAGTGTCAGTGTCCTTGGAATGTGTTGAATCTGACTGTTCTGCGGGTGTATACTCAGACTCCATCTCAGGCGAGATATTAGGTGTCTCGCGAGGTTTCAGGTACTGAGTGAGTGTTTTTGCGGGCACGTTCTTCTCACCCTTAGTCTGCCTCTTGCAAGGCATCCCCCTATGCACTCGGATTACAGTGTCATCCGATGGCGGCAGGTACGATGTTCTCTCCTCTTGATACGCAATTTTCACTCCGTAGTAGGCCTCCGTTTACAGACAAGTCCACTGTCGGACGAATCTGCCAGGAAAATGATCCGATAGGTCTGGGGGATATTTAGCTTGTTTGGAGGGGTAGAGGGAAAAAGGGTAGGGGAATCCTGCTCTCAGAAATTGCTTTCTGCCGGTTTGGGAGATGGGAGCCCTTCTAACTATCAGCCATCTTCCAGCGTGGCTAGACTCCGCCCCACCAGGGCAGCTTTATATTCTAAGATGGTATGTGGCAATGGGGGTTCAATACCATAATAAATATTCACATTTAGGTCCCTAACTGAATAAGAAAGTAAAACCAGTTATTAAACATGTGGGGCGCGATCCGATATGCAGCGTAGTTTGCGGCGCAAGCGAGGGAACCCCCGCTGCCCGCAGTTTCAGCTCGCAACTCGAGCTATCCTATATACGGCGCCATCAGATGCTAAAGTGCCGTAAGTCTGACAAACCAGCGATGTCCAGAAATCTGCGTAAGTACAAATTTCTGGAGTCGCCAGTGACTTACAGCACTTTAGAAACTG
The DNA here is from genome assembly GCF_027579735.1 of Bombina bombina. Classification (NCBI taxonomy): domain Eukaryota; kingdom Metazoa; phylum Chordata; class Amphibia; order Anura; family Bombinatoridae; genus Bombina; species Bombina bombina. The sequence goes on from NC_069505.1 coordinate 428,485,878, forward strand.
CCGGCGCCTACAAAACCTGACTAAAATATTATCTCCCGTACTGTCTAACACGCCTCCCAAACATAGCCTGACACGTCTAACCCCCTAACCGCTATCCCCCCTCACTATCCTAACAATAAAAAAAGTTATTAACCCCTAAACTGCCGCTCCCGGACCCCGCCGCCACCTAATAAAGTTATTAACCCCTAAACCGCCGCTCTCGGACCCCACCGCCAGCTATATTAAATATATAACCCCCTAATGTGAGCTCCTACCCCACCGCCACCTACATTAAACTACCCCTAATGTGAGCTCCTACCCCGCCGCCATCTACCTTACCTACCCACTAAAGTGAGCCCCTAGCCCGACGCCATCTATTTTAAAATTATTAAATTAACTCCTAATTTAATCCCCCTACACCGCCGCCACCTATATTAAATTATTTAACCCCTAATCTAATCCCCCTACCCCGCCGCCACCTATATTAAATTAATTAACCCCTAATCTAATCCCCCTACCCCGCCCCCACCTATATTAAATTATTTAACCCCTAATCTAATTCCCCTACCCCGCCGCCAGCTATATTAAATTATTTAACCCCTAATCTAATCCCCCTACCCCGCCGCTACCTATATTAAATTAATTAACCCCTAATCTAATCCCCCTACCCCGCCGCCAGCTATATTAAACTATTTAACCCCTAAAATACTAAACTATCCCTACCACTAAACCTAAGTCTAACCCTACAAATAGCCCTGAAAAGGGCTTTTTGCGTGACATTACCCCAAAGTAAACTGCTCTATTGCCAGCCCTTAACATGGCTTTTTGCTGGGCATGCCCCAAAGAAAACTGCTCTTTTACCAGCCCTTAAAAGGGCTTTTGGTGGGGCTTTGTCACAAAGTAAACAGCTCTTTTGCATCTAATCTAAATCCCCCTACACCGCCGCCACCTATAATAAATGTATTAACCCTAATCTAATCCCCCTACACCGCCGCCACCTATATTAAATAGATTAACCCCTAATCTGACCCCCCTACACCGCCGCCAGCTATATTAACCCTATCTAACTCTAACATCCCTAACTAAACTCTTATTAAAATAAATCTAATATTAATATTATTAATTAAAATATTCCTATTTAAATCTAAATACTTACCTATAAAATAAACCCTAAGATAGCTACAATATAATTAATAATTACATTGTAGCTATTTTAGGGTTTATATTTATTTTACAGGTAACTTGGTATTTATTTTAACTAGGTACAATAGCTATTAAATAGTTAATAACTATTTAATAGCTACCTAGTTAAAATAATTACCAATTTACCTGTAAAATAAATCCTAACCTAAGTTACAAATACACCTACACTATCAATAAATTAAATAAACTACAAATATCTAAACTAAAATACAATTAAATAAACTAAACTAAATTACAAAAAAAACACACACTAATTTACAAAAAATAAAAAAGATTACAAGATTTTTAAGCTAATTACACCTATTCTAAGCCCCCTAATAAAATAATAAAGCCCCCCAAAATAAAAAAAAATCCCTACCCTATTCTAAATTTAAAAAGTTAGCTCTTTTACCTTACCAGCCCTTAAAAGGGCCTTTTGCGGGGCATGCCCCAAAGAAAACTGCTCTTTTGCCGGAAAAACCCCCACAATACCACCCCCCAACATTACAACCCACCACCCACATACCCCTACTCTAACCCAAACCCCCTTAAATAAAGCTAACACTACCCCCCTGAAGATCTCCCTACCTTGTATTCACCCAGCCGGGCAGAACTCTTCATCTGATCCGGGCGATGTCTTCAATCAAGCGGCAAAGAAGTCTTCTTCCATCCGGGCGATGTCTTCAAGCAAGCGGCAGAGAGTCTTCTTCCATCCGGCGATGTCTTCAAGCAAGAGGCAGAGAGTCTTCTTCCATCCGGTGATGTCTTCAAGCAAAGCGGCATCTTCAATCTTCTTTCTTCACTCCTCCGCCGCGGAGCATCCATCCGGCACGACGACTTCCCGACGAATGATGTTCCTTTAAATGACGTCATCCAAGATGGCGTCCGTCGAATTCCGATTGGCTGATAGGATTCAGCCAATCAGATTAACTTGAATCTGATTGGCTGATTCAATCAGCCAATCAGATTTTTCTACCTTAATTCCGATTGGCTGATAGAATCCTATCAGCCAATCGGAATTCGACGGACGCCATCTTGGATGACGTCATTTAAAGGAACATCATTCGTCGGGAAGTCTTCGTGCACAAACCAGCGCAAAATTCAGCGTCGCCGGCATTTGCGGGCGACGCTGCATATCGGATCGGGCTCGTGGAGTTTAGTGTCCTATTAACAAATGCTCAGCAAGGACGACTGTGACAGTGAAATCAGTATCAGATCTTTGTCATTTTCACAACTAACATTCACCTAGATTTAGAGTTTTGCAGCCAAAGGGGTGCGTTAGCTACGCGTGTTTTTTTTCCCCCGCACCTTTTAAATAACGCTGGTATTTAGAGTTCTCTGAAGGGCTGCGTTAGGCTCAAAAAAGGGAGCGTACAGGCAAATTTACTGCCACTTCAACTCTCAATACCAGCGTTGCTTACGGTAGCGGTTTGAGCTGAAAAAAAACCTAACACCTGCAAAAAAGCAGCGTTCAGCTCCTAACGCAGCCCCATTGTTTCCTATGGGGAAACACTTTCTAAGTCTGCACCTAACACCCTAACATGAACCCCGAGTCTAAACACCCCTAACCTTACACTTATTAACCCCTAATCTACCACCCCCACTATTGCTGACACCTGGATTATATTATTAACCCCTAATCTGCCTCTCCGGACACCGCCGCAACCTACGTTATCCCTATAAACCCCTAATCTGCTGCCCCCAACGTCGCTGACACCTACATTATATTTATTAACCCCTAATCTGCCCCCCCAACGTCGCTGCTACCTTACCTACACTTATTAACCCCTTATCTGTCAACCGGACCTCACCGCCACTATAATAAATGTATTAACCCCTAAACCGCCTCACTCCTGCCTCGCAAACCCTATAATAAATAGTATTAACCCCTAATCTGCCCTCACTAACATCACCGACACCTAACTTCAAGTATTAACCCCTAATCTGCCGACCGGACCTCACCGCTACTATAATAAATGTATTAACCCCTAAAGCTAAGTCTAACCCTAACCCTAACACCCCCCCCTAAGTTAAATATAATTTAAATATAACTAAATAAATTATTTCTTATTAAATAAATTAATCCTATTTAAAGCTAAATACTTACCTGTAAAATAAACCCTAATATAGCTACAATATAACAAATAATTATATTGTAGCTATTTTAGGATTTATATTTATTTTACAGGCAACTTTGTATTTATTTTAACTAGGTACAATAGCTATTAAATAGTTATTAACTATTTAATAGCTACCTAGTTAAAATAATAACAAAATTACCTGTAAAATAAATCCTAACCTAAGTTACAATTAAACCTAACATTACACTATCAATAAATAAATTAACTAAAATACCTACAATTACCTACAATTAAATCAACTAAACTAAATTAAGAAAAAAAACAAACACTAAATTACAAAAAATAAAAAAAGATTACAAGAATTTTAAACTAATTACACCTACTCTAAGCCCCCTAAAAAAATAACAAAGCCCCCCAAAATAAAAAAATGCCCTACCCTATTCTAAAATAAAAAGTTAACAGCTCTATTACCTTACCAGCCCTTAAAAGGGCTTTTTGTGGGGCATGCCCCAAAGAAATCAGCTCTTTTGCCTGTAAAAAAACCCCATACAATACCCCCCCAACATTACAACCCACCACCCACATACTCCTAATCTAACCCACCCAAACCCCCCTGAAGATCTCCCTACCTTGTATTCACCCATCCGGGTATCACCAATCCGTCCAGAAGAGGGTCCGAAGTCTTTATCCTACCCAGCAAGAAGAGGTCCTCCAGAGGGTCCGAAGTCTTCATCCTATCCGGCAAGAAGAGGTCCTCCAGAGGGTCCAAAGTCTTCATCCAGGCGGCATATTCTATCTTCTTCCATCCGGAGCGGAGCGGGTCCATCTTGAAGCAGCCGACGCGGAGCCATCCTTCCTCACCGACGGACTAACGACGAATGAAGGTTCCTTTAAATGACGTCATCCAAGATGGCGTCCCTCGAATTCCGATTGGCTGATAGGATTCTATCAGCCAATCGGAATTAAGGTAGGAAAAATCTGATTGGCTGATTGAATTCCTATCAGCCAATCGGAATTCGAGGGACGCCATCTTGGATGACGTCATTTAAAGGAACCTTCATTCGTCGTTAGTCTGTTAGTGTTTGTTTTAGTAATTTAGTTTAGTTGATTTAATTGTAGGTAATTGTAGGTATTTTAGTTAATTTATTTATTGATAGTGTAGTGTTAGGTTTAATTGTAACTTAGGTTAGGATTTATTTTACAGGTAATTTTGTTAATAACTATTTAATAGCTATTGTACCTAGTTAAAATAAATACAAAGTTGCCTGTAAAATAAATATAAATCCTAAAATAGCTACAATATAATTATTCGTTATATTGTAGCTATATTAGGATTTATTTTACAGGTAAGTATTTAGCTTTAAATAGGAATAATTTATTTAATAAGATTGAATTTATTTTGTTAGATAAAAAACATAATTTATGCTTACCTGATAAATTCCTTTCTTCTGTAGTGTGATCAGTCCACGGGTCATCATTACTTCTGGGATATTACTCCTCCCCAACAGGAAGTGCAAGAGGATTCACCCAGCAGAGCTGCATATAGCTCCTCCCCTCTACGTCACTCCCAGTCATTCGACCAAGGACCAACGAGAAAGGAAAAGCCAAGGGTGAAGTGGTGACTGGAGTATAAATTAAAAAATATTTACCTGCCTTAAAAACAGGGCGGGCCGTGGACTGATCACACTACAGAAGAAAGGAATTTATCAGGTAAGCATAAATTATGTTTTCTTCTGTTAAGTGTGATCAGTCCACGGGTCATCATTACTTCTGGGATACCAATACCAAAGCAAAAGTACACGGATGACGGGAGGGATAGGCAGGCTCTTTATACAGAAGGAACCACTGCCTGAAGAACCTTTCTCCCAAAAATAGCCTCCGATGAAGCAAAAGTGTCAAATTTGTAAAATTTGGAAAAAGTATGAAGCGAAGACCAAGTTGCAGCCTTGCAAATCTGTTCAACAGAGGCCTCATTCTTGAAGGCCCAAGTGGAAGCCACAGCTCTAGTAGAATGAGCTGTAATTCTTTCAGGAGGCTGCTGTCCAGCAGTCTCATAAGCTAAACGAATTATGCTACGAAGCCAAAAAGAAAGAGAGGTAGCGGAAGCTTTTTGACCTCTCCTCTGCCCAGAGTAAATGACAAACAGAGAAGACGTTTGTCGAAATTCCTTAGTTGCCTGTAAGTAAAATTTTAGAGCAAGGACTACATCCAGGTTGTGCAGTAGACGTTCCTTCTTTGAAGAAGGATTTGGGCATAAAGAAGGAACAACAATCTCTTGATTGATATTCCTGTTAGTAACTACCTTAGGTAAGAACCCAGGTTTAGTACGCAGGACTACCTTATCCGAATGAAAAATCAAATAAGGAGAATCACAATGTAAGGCTGATAATTCAGAGACTCTTCGAGCCGAGGAAATAGCCATTAAAAATAGAACTTTCCAAGATAACAACTTTATATCAATGGAATGAAGGGGTTCAAACGGAACGCCCTGTAAAACATTAAGAACAAGGTTTAAACTCCATGGTGGAGCAACAGTTTTAAACACAGGCTTAATCCTGGCCAAAGCCTGACAAAAAGCCTGGACGTCAGGAACTTCTGACAGACGTTTGTGTAACAGAATGGACAGAGCTGAGATCTGTCCCTTTAATGAACTAGCAGATAAACCCTTTTCTAAACCTTCTTGTAGAAAAGACAATATCCTAGGAATCCTAACCTTACTCCAAGAGTAACCTTTGGATTCACACCAATATAGGTATTTACGCCATATCTTATGGTAAATCTTTCTGGTAACAGGTTTCCTAGCCTGTATTAAGGTATCAATAACTGACTCAGAAAACCCACGTCTTGATAAAATCAAGCGTTCAATTTCCAAGCAGTCAGCTTCAGAGAAGTTAGATTTTGATGTTTGAAGGGACCCTGTATCAGAAGGTCCTGTTTCAGAGGTAGAGACCAAGGTGGACAGGATGACATGTCCACCAGGTCTGCATACCAAGTCCTGCGTGGCCACGCAGGTGCTATTAGAATCACTGATGCTCTCTCTTGTTTGATTCTGGCAATCAATCGAGGAAGCAACGGGAAGGGTGGAAACACGTAAGCCATCCTGAAGTCCCAAGGTGCTGTCAGAGCATCTATCAGGACTGCTCCTGGATCCCTGGATCTGGACCCGTAACGAGGAAGCTTGGCGTTCTGTCGAGACGCCATGAGATCTATCTCTGGTTTGCCCCAACGTCGAAGTATTTGGGCAAAGACCTCCGGATGAAGTTCCCACTCCCCCGGATGAAAAGTCTGACGACTTAAGAAATCCGCCTCCCAGTTCTCCACTCCCGGGATGTGGATTGCTGACAGGTGGCAAGAGTGAGACTCTGCCCAGCGAATTATCTCTGATACTTCCATCATAGCTAGGGAGCTTCTTGTCCCTCCCTGATGGTTGATGTAAGCTACAGTCGTGATGTTGTCCGACTGAAACCTGATGAACCCCCGAGTTGTCAACTGGGGCCAAGCCAGGAGGGCATTGAGAACTGCTCTCAATTCCAGAATGTTTATTGGCAGGAGACTCTCCTCCTGACTCCATTGTCCCTGAGCCTTCAGAGAATTCCAGACGGCACCCCAACCTAGAAGGCTGGCGTCTGTTGTTACAATTGTCCAGTCTGGTCTGCTGAATGGCATCCCCCTGGACAGATGTGGCCGAGAAAGCCACCATAGAAGAGAATTTCTGGTCTCTTGATCCAGATTCATAGAAGGGGATAAGTCTGAGTAATCCCCATTCCACTGACTTAGCATGCACAGTTGCAGTGGTCTGAGGTGTAAGCGTGCAAAGGGTACTATGTCCATTGCCGCTAATATTAAGCCGATTACCTCCATGCATTGAGCCACTGACGGGTGTTGAATGGAATGAAGGGTGCGGCAAGCACTTTGAAGTCTTGTTAGCCTGTCCTCTGTCAGGTAAATCTTCATTTCTACAGAATCTATAAGAGTCCCCAGGAAGGGAACTCTTGTGAGTGGAACGAGTGAACTTTTCTTTTCGTTCACCTTCCATCCATGTGACCTTAGAAATGCCAGCACTAACTCTGTATGAGACTTGGCAGTTTGAAAGCTTGAAGCTTGTATCAGAATGTCGTCTAGGTATGGAGCTACCGAGATTCCCCGCGGTCTTAGTACCGCCAGAAGAGCACCCAGAACCTTTGTGAAGATTCTTGGAGCTGTAGCCAATCCGAATGGAAGAGCCACAAACTGGTAATGCCTGTCTAGGAAGGCAAACCTTAGGTACCGATAATGATCTTTGTGAATCGGTATGTGAAGGTAAGCATCTTTTAAATCTACAGTGGTCATGTACTGACCCTCTTGGATCATAGGTAAAATTGTCCGAATAGTCTCCATCTTGAACGATGGAACTCTTAGGAATTTGTTTAGGATCTTTAAGTCCAGGATTGGTCTGAAAGTTCCCTCTTTTTTGGGAACCACAAACAGATTTGAGTAAAACCCCTGTCCCTGTTCCGATCGTGGAACTGGATGGATTACTCCCATTAACAAGAGCTCTTGTACGCAGCGTAGAAACGCCTCTTTCTTTGTCTGGATTGTTGACAATCTTGACAGATGAAATCTCTCTCTTGGAGGAGAGTATTTGAAGTCCAGAAGGTATCCCTGAGATATTATCTCTAGCGCCCAGGGATCCTGAACATCTCTTGCCCAAGCCTGGGCGAAGAGAGAAAGTCTGCCCCCCACTAGATCCGATCCCGGATCGGGGGCCCTCAATTCATGCTGTTTTAGGGGCAGCAGCAGGTTTCCTAGTCTGCTTGCCCTTGTTCCAGGACTGGTTAGGTTTCCAGCCTTGTCTGTAGCGAGCAACAGCTCCTTCCTGTTTTGGTGCAGAGGAAGTTGATGCTGCTCCTGCTTTGAAATTACGAAAGGAACGAAAATTAGACTGTCTAGTCTTGGCTTTGTCCTGAGGCAGGGCATGGCCTTTACCTCCTGTAATGTCAGCGATAATCTCTTTCAACCCGGGCCCGAATAAGGTCTGCCCTTTGAAAGGTATATTAAGCAATTTAGACTTAGAAGTAACATCAGCTGACCAGGATTTTAGCCACAGCGCCCTGCGTGCCTGAATGGCGAATCCTGAATTCTTCGCCGTAAGTTTAGTAAGATGTACTACGGCCTCCGAAATGAATGAATTAGCTAGTTTAAGGACTCTAAGCCTGTCCGTAATGTCGTCCAGAGTAGCTGAACCAATGTTCTCTTCCAGAGACTCAATCCAGAATGCCGCTGCAGCCGTGATCGGCGCAATGCATGCAAGGGGTTGCAATATAAAACCTTGTTGAACAAACATTTTCTTAAGGTAACCCTCTAACTTTTTATCCATTGGATCTGAAAAAGCACAGCTATCCTCCACCGGGATAGTGGTACGCTTAGCTAAGGTAGAAACTGCTCCCTCCACCTTAGGGACCGTTTGCCATAAGTCCCTTGTGGTGGCATCTATTGGAAACATTTTTCTAAATATCGGAGGGGGTGAGAACGGCACACCGGGTCTATCCCACTCCTTAGTAACAATTTCAGTAAGTCTCTTAGGTATAGGAAAAACCTCAGTACTCGTCGGTACCGCAAAATATTTATCCAACCTACACATTTTCTCTGGTATTGCAACTGTGTTACAATCATTCAGAGCCGCTAACACCTCCCCTAGTAATACACGGAGGTTTTCCAGTTTAAATTTAAAATTTGAAATATCTGAATCCAGTCTGTTTGGATCAGAACCGTCACCCACAGAATGAAGTTCTCCGTCCTCATGTTCTGCCACCTGTGACGCAGTGTCTGACATGGCCCTAATATTATCAGCGCACTCTGTTCTCACCCCAGAGTGATCACGCTTACCTCTTAGTTCTGGTAATTTAGCCAAAACCTCAGTCATAACAGTAGCTATATCCTGTAATGTGATTTGTAATGGCCGCCCAGATGTACTCGGCGCTACAATATCACGCACCTCCCTCTGAGCGGGAGATGTAGGTACTGACACGTGAGGCGAGTTAGTCGGCATAACTCTCCCCTCGTTGTTTGGTGAAATTTGTTCAATTTGTACAGATTGACTTTTATTTAAAGTAGCATCAATACAGTTAGTACATAAATTTCTATTGGGCTCCACTTTGGCATTGCAACAAATGACACAGGTATCATCCTCTGAATCAGACATGTTTAACACACTAGCAAATAAACTTGCAACTTGGAAATACAATTCAATTAGAATAATATTAAAACGTACTGTGCCTTTAAGAAGCACAGAAGATCTATGACAGTTGAAAATTAATAAATTGAAACAGTTATAGCCTCAATCCTTGTAAACAACACAACTTTAGCAAAGGTTTAATCCCATTAGCAAAGATAACAAATTCTGAAAGCAGGAAACAAATTACAGAATAAACGTTTTTTATCTCAGTCAAACTATAATTCTCACAGCTCTGCTGAGAGAAATTACCTCCCTCAAAATAAGTTTTGAAGACCCCTGAGCTCTGTAGAGATGAACCGGATCATGCAGGGAATACAATGAGTTGCTGACTGAAATATTTGATGCGTAGTAAAAGCGCCAAAAAACGGCCCCTCCCCCTCACACACAGCAGTGAGGGAGAACAGAAACTGTCAGAAAACAGATTAAGCAACTGCCAAGTGGAAAAATAGTGCCCAAACATTTATTCACTCAGTACCTCAGCAAATGAAAATGATTTTACATTCCAGCAAAAACGTTAAACATAATCTCTAGTTATTAAACAGCTTTATGTATTTCTTACAGTGTAATTCTAGTGAAGTACCATTCCCCAGAATACTGAAGTGTAAAGTATACATACATGACATTATATCGGTATGGCAGGATTTTCTCATCAATTCCATTGTCAGAAAATAAAAACTGCTACATACCTCTATGCAGATTCATCTGCCCGCTGTCCCCTGATCTGAAGTTTACCTCTCCTCAGATGGCCGAGAAACAGCAATATGATCTTAACTACTCCGGCTAAAATCATAACAAAAACTCTGGTAGATTCTTCTTCAAACTCTGCCAGAGAGATAATAACACACTCCGGTGCTATTTTAAAATAACAAACTTTTGATTGAAGATATAAAACTAAGTATAATCACCATAGTCCTCTCACACATCCTATCTAGTCGTTGGGTGCAAGAGAATGACTGGGAGTGACGTAGAGGGGAGGAGCTATATGCAGCTCTGCTGGGTGAATCCTCTTGCACTTCCTGTTGGGGAGGAGTAATATCCCAGAAGTAATGATGACCCGTGGACTGATCACACTTAACAGAAGAAATTATATTTAACTTAGGGGGGTGTTAGGGTTAGACTTAGCTTTAGGGGTTAATACATTTATTAGAGTAGCGACGAGGTCCGGTCGGCAGATTACGGGTTAATACTTGAAGTTAGGTGTCAAAGATGTTAGGGAGGGCAGATTAGGGGTTAATAATATTTATTATAGGGTTTTTGAGGCGGGAGTGCGGCGGTTTAGGGTTTAATACATTTATTATAGTGGCGGCGAGGTCCGGTCGGCAGATTAGGGGTTAATAAGTGTAGGTAAGGTAGCGGTGACATTGGGGGGTCAGATTAGGGGTTAATAAATATTATGTAGGTGTCAGCGATGTTAGGGGCAGCAGATTAGGGGTACATAGGGATAATGTATGTGGCGGCGGTGTGCGGTCGGCAGATTAGGGGTTAAAAAAATTTATTAGAGTGGCGGCGATGTGGGGGGGGCCTCGGTTTAGGGGTACATAGGTAGTTTATGGGTGTTAGTGTACTTTAGAGCACAGTAGTTAAGAGCTTTATAAACCGGCGTTAGCCCATAAAGCTCTTAACTTTTTTCTGTGGCTGGAGTTTTGTTGTTAGAGTTCTAACGCTCACTTCAGCCAAGACTCTAAATACCAGCTTTAGGAAGATCCCATTGAAAAGATAGGATACACAATTGGCGTAAGGGGATCTGCGGTATGGAAAAGTCGCGGCTGGAAAGTGAGCGTTAGACCCTTTCCTGACTGACTCTAAATACCAGCGGGCGGTAAAAACCAACGTTAGGACCCCTTAACGCTGGTTTTGGCGGCTAACGCAGAACTCTAAATCTAGGCATTAAAATGTCAAGTGACAATGACAATAGAGTTGGTGACTCAAATAAAAAAGTGAAAGTCATATGTCATTTTTATTATAAAATAATAAGATTTCAAGTAACAGTGAAATTGAGCTCTGATAACCCAAATGTCAAAGCCTGAGTCATGTGTTTTCCCAACAAAATAATAAAATACAGTGACTGCAGTGTGACCATGTTGTGACAGTTATTATTATTATTATTATTCTTTATTTATAAAGCGCCACAGATTCTGCAGCGCTGCCCATGGGTACAAGGATAACAGTACAATGGAGAAACAATTTGATGAAAGACAAAATTTTACAAATACAGGGGGAATTGAGGGCCCTATTCCCGTGGGAACTTACATACATCAGTGTCCCTCTGAGTCAATTTCAAATCTACATCCATCTTATATGTGATTCTGAGACAAGACAATCTCTTGATGGGGAAACTAATGTCACCATTATAAACATAAAGAATAATAAAGAAGTATGTAACGATTCTGTTTTTGACTTTATAGAGATTGCACTAAAAAATATTAGATTGTTATAGTTTTTATTGGACAATAAAGACAACTCCTGGGGCTCTCAGATGCATCTAGCAGGCTGATGATGTGATAAAACTGTACAATACCTGCCCTATCACCTTACAGTCTGTGTTCTGTACACTTAGCTCAGCCAATCAGAAACTGTACAGCGGAATGTATAAGCTCTTCTTAAGCAAAATTGTGTGTGGGATAGCAATACTGAGTGTGAGTTTTAAAGGGACATAAAACACTAAATATAATTTATAAGCATATTATTAAGGTTATTCCCTACCTCCCTCTGGTTGTGGTGCCGCCATGTTGAAATATATCTTTCATTACATTCCAGTGCTGATGTATCTGCACATGTGCAGTAACTCTTCTCTAGATATCTGCAGTGTATCTTAGGTTCCAAAATGGCAGCCCCCATGATTAGAGGGAAGTGCATGAAACATATTTAGTTTTTAGTGCCCTTTTAATGGAGTCAAACAAACTTGTGCCTAGTGGCCCAAATGGTGTAAATCTGGCTCTTGTCACCATCCGGTTCTCATCTCAGATTCTACAACAAAATAATGTGGTTTGTACTAGACGCCCACACAACACTGGAGAAATATCTCCTCCAATAGCAGCTGTTTTGTGTTTTGCATATTGCGTAATCGGTTCCCACACCTGGAAGGATACAACGTGTTTTCTGTGTCCACAAAGATAATTTTTCCTCCAGAATATCCATTTGGCCCTGGGAGCTGCGCTGTCACTGCAGGTTTCATGGAAAGGTTATAGCGGAAGAACAGATGGTAATTAAACATGACAATTCTGCATACAAAAAACAAAGAGAGTCTTTACGTACCACAAAGAGTGTGCGACAACTGAGTTTTTCCTGTCCGAAACTCTACAGAAAAAGCAAACAGTATTTGTTATCATTTGGTAGGGAGCTTTTACTTACTAGATATTTGTTTGTAAAAAAATAGTAAAGGCACTGGGGCATATTTAACAATGTGCGAGCGGACATGATACGAAGTAGCGTATCATGTCCGCCGCACATCGATAAATGCCGTCAGCATACGCTGTCGGCATTTATCATTGCACCAGCAGTTCTTGTGAGAATCTGCAGATTCACAGCCAATAGGCCGCTAGCAGGGGGTGTCAATCAACCCGATCGTATTCGATCAGGTTGTTTCCTGTCACCCGCCTCAGAGCAGGCAGACAAGTTATGGAGAAGCGGTCTTTAGAAACAAGGGGCATCCAGCTCCATACGAAGCTTGATAAATATGCCCCTTTCTCTGAAATGTGTCCATTAACTAAAATGATTTTAGACAAATAGATTTTTTTTTTTTTTTTTACTAAGAATAATACAAAAAAAAAAAAAAATATATATATATATATATATATATATATATATACAGTATCCCACAAAAGTGAGTACACCCCACACATTTTTGTAAATATTTTATATCTTTTCATGTGACAACACTGAAGAAATTACACTTTACTACAATGTAAAGTAGTGAGTGTACAGCCTGTATAACAGTGTAAATTTGCTGTCCCCTCAAAATAACTCAACACACAGCCATTAATGTCTAAACCGTTGGCAACAAAAGTGAGTACACCCCTAAGTGGAAATGTCTAAATTGGGCCCAATTAGTCATTTTCCCTCCCCGCTGTCATGTGACTCATTAGTGTTACAAGGTCTCAGATGTGAATGGGGAGCAGGTGTGTTAAATTTGGTGTTATCGTTCTCACACTGTCAGGGTATCTGTGAAATGGCCTTAAATGAACTACAGATGGATTATAGAATCTAATACTTCATTTTTAGCTACAATCTAATTTGATATGAATTGGTCTCACTATAGCCCTGCCCCCCTCACTGCTGCTTGGGACGAGTTAGAAAACATTTAGTTCAGTATGTAAAGGCACCTACCTACACATATTAACCCCTAATCTGCCGCCCCCCAACGTCGCCGCCACTATAATAAACATATTAACCCCTAAACCGCTGCACTCCCGCCTCACAAACATTAGTTAAATATTATAAAACACCTAATCTGCCGGCCCTAACATTGCCGGACCTACCTACATTTATTAACCCCTAATCTGCCGCCCCCGTCGCCGCCACTATAATAAAGTTATTAACCCCTAAACCTAAGTTTAACCCTAAACCTAACACCCCCTAACTTAAATATAATTTAAATAAATCTAAATAAATATTACTATCATTAACTAAATTATTCCTATTTAAAACTAAATACTTACCTATAAAATAAACCATAAGAGAGCTACAATATAACTAATAGATACATTGTATCTAGCTTAGGATTTATTTTTATTTTACAGGCAAGTTTGTATTTATTTTAACTAGGTAGAATAGTTATTAAATAGTTATTAACTATTTAATAACTACCTAGTTAAAATAAAGACAAATTTACCTGTAAAATAAAACCTAACCTAAGTTACACTAACACCTAACACTACACTATAATTAAATAAATTAACTAAATTAAATACAATTACCTACATTAAATTAAATTAGCTAAAGTACAAAACCCCCCCACTAAATTACAGAAAATAATAAACAAATTACATAAATTTAAACTAATTACACCTAATCTAATAGCCCTATTAAAATAAAAAAAGCCCCCCAAAAATAAAGAAAAATCCTAGCCTAAACTAAACTACCAATAGCCCTTAAAGGGACACTCAATCAAAATTAAACTTTCATTATTCAGATAGAGCATGCCAATTTAAACAACTTTCCAATTTACTTCCATTAACAAAATGTGCACAGTCTTTTTATATTTAAACTTTTTATGTCACCAGCTCCTACTGAGTATGTCCAAGAATAAGTATGCGTTTGTGAATGGCTAATGGCTGTCACATGGTACGTATATGCATTTGTGAATGGCTGATGGCTGTCACATGGTACAGGGGGAGTGGAAAAAAACATAACTTTTAAAATTGTCAGAAAAAAAATCTACTACTCATTTGAAGTTCAGACTAAGTGCTATTGCATTGTCTTGTTATCTTGCATTTGTTGATTATGCAAATCTACTGTGTTGACTGGTCCTTTAAAAGGGCCTTTTGCGGGGCATTGCCCCAAAGTATTCAGCTCTTTTACCTATAAAAAAAAATACAAACAACCCCCCAACAATAAAACCCACCACCCACACAACCAACCCACCAAATAAAATACTAGCTAAAAAAACCTAAGCTCCCCATTGCCCTGAAAATGGCATTTGGATGGGCATTGCCCTTAAAAGGGCAGTTAGCTCTTTTGCGGCCCAAAGTCCTAACCTAAAAAATAAACCCACCCAATACACCCTTAAAAAAACCTAACACTAACCCCCTGAAGATCGACTTACCGGGAGACGTCTTCATCAAAGCCGGGCGAAGTGGTCCTCCAGACGGGCAGAAGTCTTCATCCAAGCTGGGTAGAAGTGGTCCCCCAGACGGGCAGACGTCTTCATCCAGATGGCATCTTCAATCTTCATCCATCCGGCGCGGAGCGGGTCCATCTTCAAGACATCCGACGCGGAGCATCCTCTTCATCCGACGACTAAAACAGAATGAAGGTACCTTTAAGTGACGTCCTCCAAGATGGCGTCCCTTAGATTCCAATTGGCTGATAGAATTCTATCAGCCAATCGGAATTAAGGTAGAAAAAATCCTATTGGCTGATGCAATCAGCCAATAGGATTGAAGTTCGGCAGATTAGGGGTTAATAAATTTAGGTAGGTGGCGGCGACATTGGGGGCGGCAGATTAGGGGTTAATAAATATAATGTAGGTGGCGGCGATGTTGGGGGCAGCAGATTAGGGGTTCATAAGTATAATGTAGGTGGCGGCGGTGTCCGAGTGGCAGATTAGGTGTTACTAATATAATGTAGGTGTCAGCGATGTTGGGGGTGGCAGATTAGGGGTTAATAAGTGTAAGATTAGGGGTGTTTAGACTAGGGGTTCATGTTAGGGTGTTAGGTGTAGACATAACTTTTATTTCCCCATAGGAATCAATGGGGCTGCGTTAAGGAGTTTTACACTGCTATTTTGCAGGTGTTAGACTTTTTTTCAGCCAGCTCTCCCCGTTGATTTCTATGGGGAAATCATGCACGAGCACGTTACACCAGCTCACCGCTGACTTAAGCAGCCCTGGTATTGGAGTGCGGTAATGAGTAAAATTTTACTCAACGCTCACTTCTTGTCTTTTAACGACGGGTTTCTGAAAACTCGTAATACCAGCGCTGTATGTAAGTGAGCGGTGAGGGAAAACTGCTCGTTAGCACAGCACAGCCTCTAATACAAAACTCGTAATCTATATATATATATATATATAAACCTGGGAGATGTATCTAACGCATAAGAAACCTTTAAATCTAATAAGTGTATATATAATTGGTGCTGTATATAACATCTTCTTGATTTTTCCAGGAGCATAGTGGTACACTATGCAATAAATATTTTAATATGGGATACTGCAATATAAATATAGATATGAAATTGCAACTGATCAGTAATCTCAAGGTATGTATGTGATTTTAAGAAGATAACTGAGATATTAATAAGATTCATGCTAAAAGTATTAAAATCATTTTAAATACCTATCGCCTAGATTTAGAGTTCTGCGTTAGCCGTCAAAAGCAGAGTTAAGGGGTCCTAACGCGGCTTTTGGCCGCCCGCAGGTATTTAGAGTCAGGTAGGTAAAGGTGTACCACTCACTTTTCCATACCGCAGATCCCCTTACGCCAATTGCGTATCCTATCTTTTCAATGGGATCTTCCTAACGCTGGTATTTAGAGTCTTGGCTGAAGTGAGCGTTACACCTCTACCGACAAGACTCCTATCGCCCATGGAAAGGCTGTAGTTAAGAGCTTTCTGGGCTAACGCCGGTTTATGAAGCTCTTAACTACAGTGCTCTAAAGTACACTAACACCCATAAACTACCTATGTACCCCTAAACCGAGGTCCCCCCACATCGCCGCCACTATAATAAATATTTTTAACCCCTAATCTGCCGACCGCACATCGCCGCCACCTACATTATCCCTATGAACCCCTAATCTGCTGCCCCTAACATCGCCGACACCTACATAATATTTATTAACCCCTAATCTGCCCCCCCCAACGTCGCCACCACCTAACTACAAGTATTAACCCCTAATCTGCCGACCGGACCTCGTCGCCACTATAAAAAATGTATTAACCCCTAAACCGCCGCACTCCCGCCTCGCAAACCCTATAATAAATAGTATTAACCCCTAATCTGCCCCCCCCCAACGTCGCCGCCACCTAACTTCAAGTATTAACCCCTAATCTGCCGACCGGACCTTGCCGCTACTCTAATAAATGTATTAACCCCTAAAGCTAAGTCTAACCCTAACCCTAACACCCCCCTAAATTAAATATTATTTTAATCTAACGAAATAAATTAAATCTTATTAACTAAAGTATTCCTATTTAAAACTAAATACTTACCTGCAAAATAAACCCTAATATAGCTACAATATAACAAATAATTATATTGTAGCTATTTTAGGATTTATATTTCTTTTACAGGCAACTTTGTATTTATTTTAACTAGGTCGAATAGCTATTAAATAGTTATTTACTATTTAATAGCTACCTAGTTAAAATAATTACAAAATTACCTGTAAAATAAATCCTAACCTAAGTTACAATTAAACCTAACACTACACTATCAATAAATTAATTAAATAAATTACCTACAATTACATACAATTAACTAAACTAAACTTACGCCTAGATTTAGAGTTCTGTGTTAGCCGTCCAAACCAGCGTTAGGGGGTCCTAACGCTGGTTTTGGCCGCCCGCTGGTATTTAGAGTCAGTCAGGAAAGGGTCTAATGCTCACTTTCCAACCGCGACTTTTCCATATCGCAGATCCTCTTACGTCAATTGCGTATCCTATCTTTTCAATGGGATCTTTCTAATGCTGGTATTTAGAGTCTTGGCTGAAGTGAGCGTTAGAACTCTAACGACAAAACTCTATCCGCAGAAAAAAGTCAGGAGTTAAGAGCTTTATGGGCTAATGCCGGTTTATAAAGCTCCTAACTACTGTGCTCTAAAGTACACTAACACCCATAAACTACCTATGTACCCCTAAACCGAGGTCCCCCCACATCGCCGCCACTCTAATAAAATGTTTTAACCCCTAATCTGCCGAACGCACACCGCCGCAACCTACATTATCCCTATGTACCCCTAATCTGCTGCCCCTAACATCGCCAACCCCTATATTATATTATTACCCCCTAATCTGCCCCCCCCCCCCAACGTCGCTGCTACCTACCTACACTTCTTAACCCCTAATCTGCCGACCGGACCTTACCGCCACTATAATAAATGTATTAACCCATAAACCGCCTCACTCCCGCCTCAAAAACCCTATAATAAATAGTATTAACCCCTAATCTGCCCTCCCTAACATCGCTGACACCTAACTTCAAGTATTAACCCCTAATCTGCCGACCGGACCTCGCCGCTACTATAATAAATGTATAAACCCCTAAAGCTAAGTCTAACCCTAACACCCCCCTAAATTAAATATAATTTTTATCTAACAAAATAAATTAACTCTTATTAAATAAATTAATCCTATTTAAAGCTAAATACTTACCTATAAAATAAACCCTAATATAGCTACAATATAACGAATAATTATATTGTAGCTATTTTAGGATTTATATTTATTTTACATGCAACTTTGTATTTATTTTAACTAGGTACAATAGCTATTAAATAGTTAATAACTATTTAATAGCTACCTAGTTAAAATAATTACAAAATTACCTGTAAAATAAATCCTAACCTAAGTTACAATTAAACCTAACACTACACTATCAATAAATTAATTAACTAAACTATCTACAATTATCTACAATTAAATCAACTAAACTAAATTACAAAAAAAAACAAAACACTAAATTACAAAAAATAAAAAAAGATTACAAGAATTTTAAACTAATTACACCTACTCTAAGCCCCCTAAAAAAATAACAAAGCCCCCCAAAATAAAAAAAATGCCCTACCCTATTCTAAAATAAAAAGTTAACAGCTCTTTTACCTTACCAGCTCTTAAAAGGGCCTTTTGCGGGGCATGCCCCAAATAAAACAGCTCTTTTGCATTTAAATAAACATACCCCCCCCAACATTACAACCCACCACCCACATACCCCTAATCTAACAGAAACACCCCTTAAAAAACCTAACACTAAGCCCCTGAAGATCTCCCTACCTTATCTTCACCATGCCGGGTATCACCGATCCGTCCAGAAGAGGGTCCGAAGTCTTCATCCTATCCGGCAAGAAGAGGTCCAGAAGAGGCTCCGAAGTCTTCATCCTATCCGGCAAGAAGAGGACATCCGGACCGGTAGACATGTTCATCCAGGCGGCGTCTTCTATCTTCATCCATCCGGCGCGGAGCGGGACCATCTTGAAGCAGCCGACGTGGATCCATCCTCTTCTTCCGGCGACTCCCGACGAATGCAGGTTCCTTTAAGTGACGTCATCCAAGATGGGGTCCCTCGAATTCCGATTGCCTGATAGGATTCTATCAGCCAATCAGAATTAAGGTAGGAAAAATCTGATTGGCTTATTGAATCAGCCAATCAGATTCAAGTTCAATCCGATTGGCTGATCCAATCAGCCAATCAGATAGAGCTCGCATTCTATTGGCTGATCGGAACAGCCAATAGAATGCAAGCTCAATCTGATTGGGAATTCGAGGGACGCCATCTTGGATGACGTCACTTAAAGGAACCTTCATTCGTCGGGAGTCGCCGGAAGAAGAGGATGGATCCACGTTAACTGCTTCAAGATGGTCCCGCTCCGCGCCGGATGGATGAAGATAGAAGACGCCGCCTGGATGAACATGTCTACCGGTCCGGATGTCCTCTTCTTGCCGGATAGGATGAAGACTTCGGAGCCTCTTCTGGACCTCTTCTTGCCAGATAGGATGAAGACTTCGGACCCTCTTCTGGACGGATCGGTGATACCCGGCGTGGTGAAGATAAGGTAGGGAGATCTTCAGGGGCTTAGTGTTAGGTTTTTTAAGGGGTGTTTGGGTTAGATTAGGGGTATGTGGGTGGTGGGTTGTAATGTTGGGGGGGTATTGTATGTTTATTTAAATGCAAAAGAGCTGTTTTCTTTGGGGCATGCCCCGCAAAAGGCCCTTTTAAGGGCTGGTAAGGTAAAAGAGCTGTTAACTTTTTATTTTAGAATAGGGTAGGGCATGTTTTATTTTGGGGGGCTTTGTTAATTTTTTAGGGGGCTTAGAGTAGGTGTAATTAGTTTAAAATTCTTGTAATCTTTTTTTATTTTTTGTAATTTAGTGGGTTTTTTTTTTTGTAATTTAGTTTAGTTGATTTAATTGTAGAAAATTGTAGATAGTTTAGTTAATTAATTTATTGATAGTGTAGTGTTAGGTTTAATTGTAACTTAGGTTAGGATTTATTTTACAGGTAATTTTGTAATTATTTTAACTAGGTAGCTATTAAATAGTTATTAACTATTTAATAGCTATTGTACCTAGTTAAAATAAATACAAAGTTGCCTATAAAATAAATATAAATCCTAAAATAGCTACAATATAATTATTTGTTATATTGTAGCTATATTAGGGTTTATTTTACAGGTAAGTATTTAGCTTTAAATAGGATTCATTTATTTAATAAGACTTAATTTATTTAGTTAGATAAAAATTATATTTAACTTAGGGGGGTGTTAGTGTTAGACTTAGCTTTAGGGGTTAATACATTTATTATAGTAGCGGCGAGGTCCGGTCGGCAGATTAGGGGTTAAGAAGTGTAGGTAGGTAGTGGCGACGTTGGGGGGGGCAGATTAGGGGGTAATAAATATAATATAGGGGTCGGCGATGTTAGGGGCAGCAGATTAGGGGTACATAGGGATAATGTAGGTTGCGGCGGTGTACGGAGCGGCAGATTAGGGGTTAATAATAAAATGCAGGGGTCAGCGATAGCGGGGGCGGCAGATTAGGGGTTAATAAGTGTAAGGTTAGGGGTGTTTAGACTCGGTGTACATGTTAGGGTGCTAGGTGCAGACTTAGGAAGTGTTTCCCCATAGGAAACAATGGGGCTGCGTTAGGAGCTGAACGCTGCTTTTTTGCAGGTGTTAGGTTTTTTTTCAGCTCAAACTGCCCCATTGTTTCCTATGGGGATATCGTGCACGAGCACGTTTTTGAAGCTGGCCGCGTCCGTAAGCAACACTGGTATTGAGAGTTGAAGTGGCGGTAAATATGCCTGTACGCTCCCTTTTTGGAGCCTAACGCAGCCCTTCAGAGAACTCTAAATACCAGCGTTGTTTAAAAGGTGCGAGGGAAAAAAAAACACGCATAGCTAACGCACCCCTTCTAACGCAAAACTCTAAATCTAGGTGAGAATTAAAAAAAAATCAAAAACACAAAATTACAAAAAATAAAAAAAGATTACAAGAATATTAGGCTAATTACACCTACTCTAAGCCCCCTAATAAATAAAAAAAAAAACCCAAATAATAAAAATTAAAAAGTAATCAGCTCTTTTACCAGCCCTTAAAAAGGGCTTTTTGCGGGGCATGCCCCAAAGTAATCAGCTCTTTTGCCTGTAAAAAAAATGACAACCCCCCCAACATTAAAACCCACCACCCACATACCCCTACTCTAACCCAAACCCCCCTTAAATAAACCTAACACTACCCCCCTGAAGATCTCCCTACCTTATCTTCACCATGCCGGGTATCACCGATCCGTCCAGAAGAGGGTCCGAAGTCTTCATCCTATCCGGCAAGAAGAGGTCCAGAAGAGGCTCCGAAGTCTTCATCCTATCCGGCAAGAAGAGGACATCCGGACCGGTAGACATGTTCATCCAGGCGGCGTCTTCTATCTTCATCCATCCGGCGCGGAGCGGGACCATCTTGAAGCAGCCGACGTGGATCCATCCTCTTCTTCCGGCGACTCCCGACGAATGCAGGTTCCTTTAAGTGACGTCATCCAAGATGGGGTCCCTCGAATTCCGATTGCCTGATAGGATTCTATCAGCCAATCAGAATTAAGGTAGGAAAAATCTGATTGGCTTATTGAATCAGCCAATCAGATTCAAGTTCAATCCGATTGGCTGATCCAATCAGCCAATCAGATAGAGCTCGCATTCTATTGGCTGATCGGAACAGCCAATAGAATGCAAGCTCAATCTGATTGGGAATTCGAGGGACGCCATCTTGGATGACGTCACTTAAAGGAACCTTCATTCGTCGGGAGTCGCCGGAAGAAGAGGATGGATCCACGTTGGCTGCTTCAAGATGGTCCCGCTCCGCGCCGGATGGATGAAGATAGAAGACGCCGCCTGGATGAACATGTCTACCGGTCCGGATGTCCTCTTCTTGCCGGATAGGATGAAGACTTCGGAGCCTCTTCTGGACCTCTTCTTGCCAGATAGGATGAAGACTTCGGACCCTCTTCTGGACGGATCGGTGATACCCGGCGTGGTGAAGATAAGGTAGGGAGATCTTCAGGGGCTTAGTGTTAGGTTTTTTAAGGGGTGTTTGGGTTAGATTAGGGGTATGTGGGTGGTGGGTTGTAATGTTGGGGGGGTATTGTATGTTTATTTAAATGCAAAAGAGCTGTTTTCTTTGGGGCATGCCCCGCAAAAGGCCCTTTTAAGGGCTGGTAAGGTAAAAGAGCTGTTAACTTTTTATTTTAGAATAGGGTAGGGCATGTTTTATTTTGGGGGGCTTTGTTAATTTTTTAGGGGGCTTAGAGTAGGTGTAATTAGTTTAAAATTCTTGTAATCTTTTTTTATTTTTTGTAATTTAGTGGGGGTTTTTTTTTGTAATTTAGTTTAGTTGATTTAATTGTAGAAAATTGTAGATAGTTTAGTTAATTAATTTATTGATAGTGTAGTGTTAGGTTTAATTGTAACTTAGGTTAGGATTTATTTTACAGGTAATTTTGTAATTATTTTAACTAGGTAGCTATTAAATAGTTATTAACTATTTAATAGCTATTGTACCTAGTTAAAATAAATACAAAGTTGCCTATAAAATAAATATAAATCCTAAAATAGCTACAATATAATTATTTGTTATATTGTAGCTATATTAGGGTTTATTTTACAGGTAAGTATTTAGCTTTAAATAGGATTCATTTATTTAATAAGACTTAATTTATTTAGTTAGATAAAAATTATATTTAACTTAGGGGGGTGTTAGTGTTAGGGTTAGACTTAGCTTTAGGGGTTAATACATTTATTATAGTAGCGGCGAGGTCCGGTCGGCAGATTAGGGGTTAAGAAGTGTAGGTAGGTAGTGGCGATGTTGGGGGGGCAGATTAGGGGGTAATAAATATAATATAGGGGTCGGCGATGTTAGGGGCAGCAGATTAGGGGTACATAGGGATAATGTAGGTTGCGGCGGTGTACGGAGCGGCAGATTAGGGGTTAATAATAAAATGCAGGGGTCAGCGATAGCGGGGGCGGTAGATTAGGGGTTAATAAGTGTAAGGTTAGGGGTGTTTAGACTCGGTGTACATGTTAGGGTGCTAGGTGCAGACTTAGGAAGTGTTTCCCCATAGGAAACAATGGGGCTGCGTTAGGAGCTGAACGCTGCTTTTTTGCAGGTGTTAGGTTTTTTTTCAGCTCAAACTGCCCCATTGTTTCCTATGGGGATATCGTGCACGAGCACGTTTTTTAAGCTGGCCGCATCCGTAAGCAACACTGGTATTGAGAGTTGAAGTGGCGGTAAATATGCCTGTACGCTCCCTTTTTGGAGCCTAACGCAGCCCTTCAGAGAACTCTAAATACCAGCGTTGTTTAAAAGGTGCGAGGGAAAAAAAAACACGCATAGCTAACGCACCCCTTCTAACGCAAAACTCTAAATCTAGGTGAGAATTAAAAAAAAATCAAAAACACAAAATTACAAAAAATAAAAAAAGATTACAAGAATATGTACACCTACTCTAAGCCCCCTAATAAATAAAAAAAAAACCCAAATAATAAAAATTAAAAAGTAATCAGCTCTTTTACCAGCCCTTAAAAAGGGCTTTTTACGGGGCATGCCCCAAAGTAATCAGCTCTTTTGCCTGTAAAAAAAATGACAACCCCCCCAACATTAAAACCCACCACCCACATACCCCTACTCTAACCCAAACCCCCCTTAAATAAACCTAACACTACCCCCCTGAAGATCTCCCTACCTTGAGTCGTCAATAGAGCCAATAGAATGCGAGCTCAATCTGATTGGCTGATTGGATCAGCCAATCGGATTGAACTTGAATCTGATTGGCTGATTCAATCAGCCAATCAGATTTTTCCTACCTTAATTCCGATTGGCTGATAATATCCTATCAGCCAATCGGAATTCGAGGGACGCCATCTTGGATGACGTCACTTAAAGGAACCTTCATTCGTCGGGTAGTCGTCGGGGAAGAAGGATGTTCCACGCCGGAGGTCTTGAAGATGGAGCCGTTCCTCGTCGGATGGATGAAGATAGAAGATGCCGCTTGGATGAAGATGTCTGCCGGTCCGGATGTCCTCTTCTGCCCGGATAGGATGAAGACTTCTGCCGGTCTGGATGTCCTCTTCTGCCCCATCGGATGAAGATTTCGGCCCTGTTGGGTGAAGACGACTCAAGGTAGGGAGATCTTCAGGGGGGTAGTGTTAGGTTTATTTAAGGGGGGTTTGGGTTAGAGTAGGGGTATGTGGGTGGTGGGTTTTAATGTTGGGGGGGTTGTATTTTTTTTTACAGGCAAAAGAGCTGATTACTTTGGGGCATGCCCCGCAAAAAGCCCTTTTAAGGGCTGGTAAAAGAGCTGATTACTTTTTAATTTAGAATAGGATAGGGATCTTTATTATTTGGGGGGATTTTTTATTTTATTAGGGGGCTTATAGTAGGTTTAATTAGCCTAATATTCTTGTAATCTTTTTTTATTTTTTGTAATTTAGTGGGGGGGTTTTTGTAATTTAGTTTAGTTTAGTTAATTGTATGTAATTGTAGGTAATTTATTTAATTAATTTATTGATAGTGTAGTGTTAGGTTTAATTGTAACTTAGGTTAGGATTTATTTTACAGGTAATTTTGTAATTATTTTAACTAGGTAGCTATTAAATAGTAAATAACTATTTAATAGCTATTGTACCTAGTTAAAATAAATACAAAGTTGCCTGTAAAATAAATATAAATCCGAAAATAGCACCAATATAATTATTCGTTATATTGTAGCTATATTAGTGTTTATTTTACAGGTAAGTATTTAGTTTTAAATAGGAATACTTTAGTTAATAAGATTTAATTTATTTCGTTAGATTAAAATTATATTTAATTTAGGGGGGTGTTAGGGTTAGGGTTAGACTTAGCTTTAGGGGTTAATACATTTATTATAGTAGCGGCGAGGTCCGGTCAGCAGATTAGGGGTTAATACTTGAAGTTAGGTGGCAGCGATCTTAGGGAGGGCAGATTAGGGGTTAATACAATTTATTATAGGGTTTGCGAGGAGGGAGTGCGGCGGTTTAGGGGTTAATACATTTATTATAGTGGCGGCAAGGTCCGGTCGGCAGATTAGGGGTTAATAAGTGTAGGTAGGTGGCGGCGACATTGGGGGGGGACAGATTAGGGGTTAAAAAATATAATATAGGTGTTGGCGATGTTAGGGGCAGCAGATTAGAGGGTCATAGGGATAATGTAGCTTTGGCGGTGTACGGAGCAGCAGATTAGGGGTTAATTATATACAGCAGGTGTCAGCGATAGCGGGGGAGGCAGATTAGGGGTTAATAAGTGTAAGGTTAGGGGTGTTTAGACTCGGGGAACTTGTTAGGGTGTTAGGTGCAGACTTAGAAAGTGTTTCCCTATAGGAAACAATGGGGCTGCGTTGGGAGCTTAACGCTGCTTTTTTGCAGGTGTTTTTTCATCCCAAACTGCCCCATTGTTTCCTATGGGGGAATCGTGCATGAGCACGTTTTGCCAGCTTACCGCTAACGTAAGCAACGCTGGTATTGAGGGTTGAAGTGCGGTAAATTCGGCTCAACGCACCATTTTTGGAGCCTAACGCCGCCCTTCAGACAACTCTAAATACCAGCGTTGTTGGAAGGGTGCGTTGGGGAAAAAAGCTGCGTTAGCTACGCGGGTCTTTAACGACAAAACTCTAAATCTAGCCGTATATATTTTAAATGTATAAGAATTATTTTGTATTGTGGGAAGTGTATCATATTTAATATTGATGAAATGCCCAGATTAAATAACATTAAGTGATCATATACAAATTGGACATAATTGTTTGACAAGAAATAGTGAATACACTAAATATACATTTTAAAAATATATATGAATCTGTATTTACTGTTAGCAATTTAAAAATGAAACTGTTTTGTCTTTGTCTGCTGCCCCTGATGGCCTAAATCCAGTATTACAGCCACAAGGCATTTGGCTGTTAAATATGAAATTTCCCAGTAGCCAATCAGAGAAAAGAGCGTATCCAAATCTATTGAATGATTAAGACATGGGGAGGAGTTTTGTCTCAGACAAAAACTCCCTGCACAGAGAGAGAAAGGATCTTGGTGGAAAAATTTTGGTTGGTGACTGTTTGCAATCCTGCTGTTGCCATTTTTGCTTATAGCGAGACCAGTGTGCGAACACAGTTTTCTGTAAGACAAATACGTTGGGACACTCTTTGTGGATAAGAGACTATCAAGATTAATTCTCTTACAAATGGGCATAATTCTCCTAAAACATATGACGATAAACATATTTGGATATTAACTGAATTCTCAAACTGGTGACCTTGTAAAGTATAAGAAATTGTTAAATATATATATAATATTTAAATCAAGGGCATTCTAAGGCTATAGTTAGATTACAGCTGGTAAATTTAAAGAGCATACTTTGTATTTTAAGCTTGTGTTCATAGTCCTCTGTAGTTTAAAACTAGTCATATTTAGTGCTAAGTAAGTTATATTTGCAACTATATATTTAAGGATTTGCCTTATTGTAGCTAAATGAGGTTATTTCAGTTCAGATAAATTGGCATATCAATTGGAGGGTATAGTATTTTGTTATATTGTCTAACTAAGCATTGTTAAGTTAACGGTCCATATTCTGGTATTTCATTGTGGTATTTTAATGTGATTCATTGTGAGTAAGGTAAATTCTAAAGGTATATTTTTTTATGATCTTTGTATAGAATAATGTAACAGCATAAGTGTGTATCATTTAATTCATAATCTGGTTTCTATAAATATAATTCAATGTGTTCATACATTTTAACTAATCTAAAGAATTTAGGAATAATTATTGATTTTAATTGTTTCGTATTAGCATTTTAATTGGGGGCTATTTTAAAGAATAATTATTAAATAAATTGTATTATAACCCTGCTATATACTGACAACACTCTCTCATACTGGTCACTGGAAGTTCAACATGGCACCTCATGGCAAAGAACTCTCTGAAAAAAAGAATTGTTGCTCTACATAAAGATAGCCTAAGCTATAAGAAGATTGCCAAGACCCTGAAACTGAGCTACAGCATGGTGGGCAAGACTATACAGCGGTTTCACAGGACAGGTTCCACTCACAACAGGCCTCGCCATGGTCGACCAAAGAAGTTGAGTGCACGTGCTCAGCGTCATATCCAGAGATTGTCTTTGGGAAATAGACGTATGAGTGCTGCCAGCATTGCTGCAGAGGTTGAAGGGATGGGGGGTCAGCCTGTCAGTGCTCAGAACATACGCCGCATACTGCATCAAATTGATCTGCATGGCTGTCGTCCCAGAAGGAAGCCTCTTTTAAAGAAGATGCACAAGAAATCCTGCAAATAGTTTTCTGAAGACAAGCAGACTAAGGACATCTATTATTGTGTCAGGCTATGTAGATAGCAATAGAGATTAGGATCTCAACTGCTGACCTAGCAGACAAAATGTGTAATATGTATCACCTTGAATGCTGAACTATCTTTTTTATAGCCCAGGTTTACTTAGTGACTTTTATAGAAATGAAATTCAGATAGCTGCTATACTTGTATATGAAGTTGCAACTGAGAGTTAGGATAGGTAGCTTCTTGCAGATTTATTTAATTATAGGACAAGTAAATCTCTGCTTCATTTGTAGCTAGGAATATAAAAGCACCTGGCTCAATAGAGAAGTACACAGTAACGCTTGCCCTTTAAATACTTGGTCTGTGTCCCTGCAGCAGTTCTTGCATTCAACTAAGCAGAGCTGTTGTGCTGCTGTAGTTAGAGCTGGCTCCTGTGTGTACTGTGATCAAAACAGGCTTGTTTGGAACCAATCCGTTTGCAGATGCAGAAAAGGGGGCGTGGCTAAGCTTCGGTGCTGAACTGACTGTATTGAAGGCAATCCTGTGCAAAGTAAATTCTTTTGAAATGCTGTCTGAACTCCTGAGTGAAAGGCCTCCCCCGGTAAGCAGGTTATGACTACAAGTGAACTTCAGGGAGCAAGGATGTGTGCATGTTAACACAGAGCAGTTTGCATTCAGAGTCAATTATTTTACCAGAGACTGGATAGTCAGAGCAAAACCATAGTAGCAGGTATTGCTTGTAGTATTCAAGCTTGCAGGAGCAGATTGTTTAACAGAAAGTAAAGTCCTTTAGCTGCTAGATTGCTGTAGCTTGAAACAGGTATTTAGCATCAAGGAGAGTTCAATCCTATGGTAATGAAGGTTGTGAAAGTTTTATATATAATAGGTATCCAGTGTTGTAATCCAGAAAGAGATTTGTTTAGAGACATGCAGTAGACAGGCATAGCTTCAGCTTGAGAGCAAAATAACTAAGCACCTGTTTAAGGTGCAATGATGACTTAAATAGGGGAGTAACCAGGTGAACAGGAAATCCAAGGTAGGAAGGAAAAGCTGGACTGGAATCCTCACATACTGGAACCATGTCCTGTAGTCCAATGAGACCAAGATAAACTTATTTGGTTCAGATGGTGTCAAACGTGTGTGGCGGCAACCAGGTGAGGAGTACAAAGAAAAGTGTGTCTTGCCTACAGTCAAGCATGGTGGTGGGAGTGTCATAGTCTGGGCCTGCATGAGTGCTCCCGGCACTGGGGAGCTACAGTTCATTGATGGAACCATGAATGCCAACATGTACTGTGACATACTGAAGCAGACCATGATTCCCTCCCTACGGAGACTGGGCCACAGCAGTATTGCAACATGATAACAACCCCAAACACACCTCCAAGACGACTACTGCCTTGCTAAAGAAGCTAAGTGTAAAGGTGATGGACTGGCCAAGCATGTCTCCATACCTAAACCCTATTAAGCATCTGTGGGGCATCCTCAGATGGAATGTGGGGGAGCGCAAGGTCTCTAACATCCATCAGCTCTGTGATGTCGTCATGGAGAAGTGGAAGAGGACTCCAGTGGCAACCTGTGAAGCTCTGGTGGACTCTATGCCCAAGAGGGTTAAGGCAGTGCTGGAAAATAATGGTGGCCACACAAAATATTGACACTTTGGGCCCAATTTGGACATTTCCACTTAAGGGTGTACTCACTATTGTTGTCAACGGTTTAGACATTATGGCTGTGTGTTGAGTTATTTTGAGGTGACAGCAAATTTACACTGTTATACAGGCTGTACACTCACTGCTTTACATTGTAGCAAAGTGTCATTTCTTCAGTGTTGTCACATGAAAAGATATAATAAAATATTTACAAAAATGTGAGGGGTATACTCACTTTTGTGGGATATATATACATACATAAATGCATATGATTATATATATGTATATATATATATATATATATATATATATATATATATATATACACACACAGGCATACCCCACATTTACGTACCCAATGTAAAACGAAAATGTACTTAAAGTTAAGAAATACTTTTTTTTCACGTCTCAATGCATGTACTGCATTATAATAGTTATTTATAGGCATAACTGATATAAATAATACATTTATAACTAAAATAAACACAATACTGTAAGGTTAGGGCAAAAGAAAATATGTATTGCAGAACATATGTATTGCAAAATAAACACAATATTTTCTAAGCTTAGGATCAGCTTAGGGCAACAGAACATATTTATTGCAAAATACAGAGTACAGGTAAACACTATCACCTAGATTACGAGTCTTGCGTTAGCCTTAAAAAGCAGCGTTGAGAGGTCCCAACGCTGCTATTTTCCTAACGCTGGTATTACGAGTCTTGAAATGACAGGCTCACCGCTCACTTTTTTGGCCAAATCCACTTACGTAAATTGCGTATCCTATATTTTCAATGGGACTTGCATAATGCTGGTATTACGAGTCTACAAAAAAGTGAGCGGTAGACCCTCTCCTGTCAAGACTGGTACCACATTTAAAAGTCAGTAGTTAAGAGTTTTATGGGCTAACGCCGTAACATAAAACTCTTAACTAAAGTGTTAAAAAGTACACTAACACCCATAAACTATCTATTAACCCCTAAACCGAGCCCCCCACATCACAAACACAAAAAAAAATTTTTAACCCCTAATCTGTCGAACTGGACATTGCCGGCATGATAAAATATGTATTAACTCCTAAACCGCCGCCCTCCCGCATTGCAAACACTAGTTAAATTTTATTAACCCCTAATCTGCCGTCCCTAACATTGTTGACACCGACCTACGTTTATTAACCCCTAATCTGCCACCCCCAACGTCGCTGCAACTGTAATAAATGTATTAAGCCCTAAATCTAAGTCTAACACCCCCTAACTTAAATATAATTTTAATAAATCTAAATAAAATTACTATCATTCACTAAATTATTCCTATTTAAAACTAAATACTTACCTATAAAATAAACCCTAAGCTAGCTACAATATAACTAATCGTTACATTGTATCTAGCTTAGGGTTTATTTTTATTTTACAGGCAACTTTGTATTTATTTTAACTAGGTAGAATAGTTATTAAATAGTTATTAACTATTTAATAGCTACCTAGTTAAAATAAATTCAAATTTACCTGTAAAATAAATCCTAACCTAAGTTACAATTACACCTAACACTACACTATAATTAAATTAATTACCTAAACTAACTACAATTGAATACAATTGAAAAAAATTATCTAAAGTACGAAAACCCCTCCCACTAAATTACAGAAAATAATAAAATAATTACAAGTTTTTTAAACTAATTACACCTAATCTAATCCCCCTAATAAAATAAAAAAGCCCCCCAAAATAATAAAAAGCCCTACCCTATACTAAATTACAAATAGCCCTTAAAAGGGCCTTTTGCGGGGCATTGCCCCAAAGTAATCAGCTCTATTACCAGTAAAAAAAATACAACACCCCCCCCAACAGTAAAACCCACCACCCACACACCCAACCCTACTCTAAAACCCACCCAATACCCCCTCAATAAAACTTAACACTAACCCGTGAAGATCACCCTACCTTGAGAAGTCTTCACCCAGCCGGGCCGAAGTCCTCAACGAAGCCGAGCGAAGTGGTCCTCCAGACGGGCAGAAGTCTTCATCGAAGCCGGCCAGAAGAAGTCCTCCAGACGGGCAGAAGTCTTCATCCAGGCGGCATCTTCTATCTTCATCCATCCGGCGCGGAGCGGGTCCATCTTCAAGACATCCGATGCGGAGCATCCTCTTCTGGCGACGTCTTCAAACAGAATGAATGTTCCTTTAAATGACGTCATCCAAGATGGCGTCCCTTGAATTCCGATTGACTGATAGAATTCTATCAGCCAATCGGAATTAAGGTAGAAAAAAATCCTATTGGCTGATTGGATCAGCCAATAGGATTTTTTCTACCTTAATTCCGATTGGCTGTTAGTGTTAAGTTTTATTAAGGGGGTATTGGGTGGGTTTTAGAGTAAGGTTGGGTGTGTGGGTGGTGGGTTTTACTGTTGGGGGGGGTATTGTTTTTTTATAGGTAATAGAGCTGATTACTTTGGGGCAATGCCCCAAACAGCTATAAGCATTTATTCTAGTAACAATGAAGTCATACTGGTATCTTCTGTTTTCACTGTTTTCTCTTCAAAGCTTTCTTGCTGGTGAATTTAGTGTACTACAAGTAGCAATAAGAGAAGAAACAGGACTGGGTGGTGATGCCAGAGCTGGAAATGGACTGTCAGTTGATGTTGATGATCTGGGATCAAAATGACTGTCGATGATGATGATCTGCGTGCTGATGGACTTTTAGAAAAGTAAGTCTCTATGGAGGTTTGAAGTGTAGCTCTCTTCTTTTCTCTGTAGATTTCTTTGTAACAGGCATAAGCCCCCGAAATGTTACCATTGACTGTGGAGCTTCTTACAAACTCCCTATCATGCTTTTTAAAAAGAGCCATGGCGCTATCTAGATAGCTTAAAAGAGAATTTTTGAAGTTAAGCCTTCAGGCTGTTTGATGATCTCAAACCCATTTTGCACATCTTCTTCTTCTTCTCTCTCCTCTTCAAGTTCTAGAAGATCTTCATTGCTGAGGGGCTCAGTATGGGACGCAAGCAGTTCAACATCTTCTGGCTCTACTTCCAGCTCTAACTGCCTTGCCATGTCTACAATATTTTCAGTAACATTAGCTACAGAACCATCAACAACTTCGGAATCATCAGCTAACTGTGGGCATAATTTTTTCCAGGCCCTTTTCATTGTGGGATCCTTTATGTAATTCCAAGCATCTCTTACAGTTTTAATGCAATTAAAGATGTTGTAGCTTTTCCAGAATTTGGATAGGACTTCTTGCCCTGCACCTTCTTTGTCTATTGCTGCAATACACCTACTGAATGTTCTTTTTAAGTAGTTTAACTTGAAGGTGGCTATGACACATTGATCCATGGGCTGCAGTAATGAGGTGGTATTTGGTGGTAGGAATTCCCCTCTAATGTTAGGGTTGAGCTCATCTAGCGTTCGAGGGTGTCCAGCGGCATTATCAACAAGCAGCAAAATGTTGAAAGGGATATTATTGTCCTTGCAATAAGCTTTCACCTCTGGAACAAAGCAGGTGTCAAACCAATCCTCAAAAAGGGCTGCAGTTATCCATGTTTTTTTTATTAGCCCTCCAATGCACTGGAAGTCTAGTTTTAACGGAGTTCTTCAAAGCTCTTGGATTTTGAAAACGGTAAATTAGCAAAGGCTTAAGCTTTAAGGTACCAGAAGCATTGCCACCTAACAGAAGGGTTATTCTATCTTTAGCTGGCTTGTAGCCTGGCATTGATTTTTCCTGTCTTGCAATGAAGATTCTTGAAGGCATCTTCTTCCAGAATAGACCAGTCTCATCCACATTAAACATTTGATCCATGGAGTTGCCTCCATCTTCAATAACATTTGCAAAATCACTTGGATAGCTTTCTGCAGCCTCAGTATCTGCAGCATCTGCCTCTTCTTGTACTTTGATGTTATGTAGGTTAGACCTCTTCTTAAACCTATCAAACCATATATGGCTTGCAACAAATTTAGCATTCTTTGCTGCTTCACCTTTCTTAGCCTTCAGGTCATTAAAAAGGCTTAAGGCTTTACTTTGTATAATTGCCTGGTTTACAGGAACATGGCATGTTGTATGATTTTCTATCCAAAGTATTAAGAGTCGCTCCAT
Organism: Bombina bombina; assembly: GCF_027579735.1. Taxonomy (NCBI): domain Eukaryota; kingdom Metazoa; phylum Chordata; class Amphibia; order Anura; family Bombinatoridae; genus Bombina; species Bombina bombina. The sequence continues at coordinate 428,519,274 of NC_069505.1, forward strand.
GTCTGCAACAATGCTATCTCTTTTTCGAATTGTTGTGGTGTTAACAGGCGTAGCACTTTTAACTTCTGCAACATTTTTTTCTCTGTTCTTCATGACTGTGTTAACTGTGGTCATAGTGAAGCCTAGCTTTTGGCCTATTTCAGCTTGAATTGCACCTTCATCATACAATCTAATAATTTTAAGCTTCATATCCAAGGTAATAGATTTATGGCATTTCTTTTTATCTGCCATTATTGCAAAGCTTCCACAATCAGTCAGCTCTAGGTAAAGGTACATTTGTACTGTTCAGTATTGTACTGTTCTGTGTGCCAAGCGTTATACCGTCAGTACTGTACATGTATATGTTCCCAAAAGTTGACAGATGATATGCCCCAGTCAATATCTATGTACAGTGCAGTATTATCCCAGGAGAAAAAGAGCAATTTGGGTGCTGGAATCTTCAATACAGTACTACTGTATGTACTGTATGTACTCACGATTCACTTTTTAACTGTAATGTCGTAAGTGCGCGGCTTCTAGACAGTGAGCGGAAACCCCACCTCTTCCTGGCACGCAGCAACCTCTTCCTGGCGCGCAGCAACCTCTTCCTGGCGCACAGCAACCTCTTTCTGGCCATGTAGAACCAGAGACTAACTGTTCATGTGCGCCGGCGCCGGTTTTTGTCCGTTCTCGCGAGTGTCCGTAAAGAGAGGGTCCGTAACAGGTATTACGTACTCGCGAGTGTCTGTAAAGGGAAGGTCCGTAAAGCAGGGTATGCCTTGTATAGGAATATCTATTTAGAAATACTTAGAACATATTGTACGTGCAGAACATTGGAATGTGAAATATTTACAGTAAATACAGAGTGTAACACTTTATTAAAAATTATTATTGCATAAATATGCTTTAACATGCAAAGGGATCCAATGCACTTATATACTGTATATGTCTATATATGTGTACATTACATGTATTTATATGTGTATATATGTCTGTAAATACATATACATTATTAGACATGTACGGTATATGTCTATATATGTGTACATATGAATTTATGTGTTTATATGTGTATATATGTCTGTAAATACATATATACACACATATATATATATATATATATATTATATATATATATATATATATATATACACACATACATACATATTTAGCCATGTATATGTATGTACTGTATCTCAGTGTTAACGCCCTTTGCAGCCTTTTTTTTCTAACACCTCATATCTTTAAGCCCTTATAACTTTTCTGTGCAATACATTTTTTGTGAGTAATTTTTATTAGATTGTGGTATGGGTGTAACTGTACTTTTTAATGTATTTTTGATGTGTTTTGTGCAACTTTTTTGTTTTGCAAAACAGTTAACCAGAGTTCTGAGGTCGTGGTAATCATTCTAGTGTAAATAGCGATTTACTTTCAACTCGTAATACGAGCGATAAGCCTGACAAACTCAAACACTTGCAATAAACCCCTTATTCCTCGAGCGTAAACATTTATGTTCCACTCATATTCTGTCCCATTATGGGTAGATAATTATTTTCTTATTTAAACTGATTAATGTTTAAACATACAATATGTTTTCTTAGCAACACGACTATTCATTTGCATTTTTTAATAAGTTCCTATTGTAATACATGTAAATACTTTCTTTTAGATAGAAGAAAGAAAATGTGTGCACATTGTCCATTTAAAGGTCCAGTCGCTGCAATAAGGATATGAAATTCAAAATGTTATCACTCAAAAATGTTCAATTAAGAATAATAAAAAGCAGTTAAGTGTATTTGTCTGTTTTTGTTTAGTTATATATAAACTGTATATTTCCAAAGTGGCTGATTCTACCCCTGTAACAAGCTACACCAGCTTGATCAGTGCAGGAGCAGATTTATGTTTGTGCTAATTGATTACAGCAAAGGTGATAAGATAAACATAGTTTTCAATGGTTATTTCCACAGACTACACAACAATCCAATGTAACCTGAACATTTATTATTGAGTAATGCAACTCTTAATTACTAATATACTGTATATATAAAATAATGTATATAGATATCAAACCAAACATAAAGTGGTATGCTGTATGATATCCTCTAGGAGGCGCTATGTGACATATAATATAAAATGTTACAACAGTCTAGTCTTCAAGGTTAAATGATATCTATATCAATGAATATAACAGTATATATATATATATATGAAAAATAATAAAAGAGTTAATAAAAAAATATATGTACAAAATCGTAATGGTACACAGTGTCAATGTCCCAAAAAATCCCACAGTGTGTGGAAACAACCACCTGACCAGGAGGTACTTATTATACTTAATGTTCAGGTTTCCAGCGAAGGAAAGGTCCCAAAAATAAGGATGTAGTGTGGAGGTTGTTTGTGGGCAGCCCTCTAACTTCGTTCAGAAGAAGGCAATCTGTTAAGGGAACACAAATGGATATTGGCGCCTCTATCCATTTGTGTTCCCTTAATATATAAAATAATGATCCGTTATGTGCACTTCAGTTTAGCTGACCCTGTTAGATGCTCTGCAATGACTTCTTAGAGCAGTGAGTGAGCGCATAACACTGAGCCTCTAATTGGCCACAACTATCAAAGTGATGGAAACGTTTACAATTTGTATAATCAGATATGGAATGGGAATTATGTTTTAGTTGTAATGAAGACAAGCTATAACTTACTTTTTACTATAGATATGAAATTCTAATACCCCACACTCTGCCTCCCCCTTCAAAAGTATTTTTTTTGTGAGATAAAGTTTTTGAACTGTTCTCCAATCAGCGCTCTAGCCATATGGCACTCACAAGATGAGGCCTATTTATCAAAGCGTCAACTGAAAATACGCTGGAATTCCACGTCGTAATTGTCGTGAGATTCATCCGCCATAGTTATCAAAGCGTCAAGATGGGCAAATGTTGAAATTTGTGACGTAACATACGATACCGCAATCTCAATCCAATGCAGACCTTGGAATTTGAGCGGAATCGTGTTCATTCGCCCTCCTATTCAACACTATTTGAAGCTCTCACGAATTTATCAAAATTTCTACATTTACGCTCGCGTCTTTTCCGACTCAGCATACCTGGTTTTCAATCCACTACCCTTCAGGTCGCGGATGCCATAGAACTCAATGGGAGTCGGAAAACACCAAAAGCTTATGTTCGATGCTGCAAGAGAATGAAGCATATGACATAATAAAAGGGAATTAGAAATTTTATTAAATATGTATACCCTTCAAAAATCAAACTAAATTATTGCTACACATTTGGTGCACTAGTAGATATAGGGATAACAATGAAAAATGCATTACTACGGATGGATTATGCTACAACTTTGTCTCCCATTATAAAGCAAGCGGACAATATCCAAATTGTTTTTAAATTTTTGCAGCAAACTTGTCACACTAATAGATATAGAGATAAAAATGTAATACAAGGGCGGAGCCGGCACTCACAGGAGATGGCTGCACATTAAGTGAGCTCCGGAGCATCTGCCCAGCAAACAGCTCATTATGCTTTAAAAAGCAAGTTTGGACTGAGCAATAAGGACGCACTGCTTAGTAAGAAGCAGGGATCACTTTAGGTGACACAAAGGAGTGGTAGCTTGGAGCACTGTAGCACAACGCAACATGGCCTATTAGGATGGCTGATACGGTTTACAGATCAGCAGTGAAACATCACCGGGTAGCCTGCAGTGGGATTCTTGGAACAATGACTATAGAGGAGCGGCACACCATCACGTAATAAACCCACAATAGGCTTTGCAACTCTTCAAGCCACATCAGCATAAAAAATTGTTCCATACACATGGTGGTCGCCATTTTGACGAGTAGTTAAACTATCCAGAAAATTGGGTAATTGGTGGGTAACATGAAATCCTCCGCAAACAGCCATACGAGAGGTCATATTAAATAAAACTGCACAAAATAATGCCAATACCTATCACGGGACCTGAACTGAGAAAAATCCACCTTATATAACACCCTCTGCAAGATCATATGCACATGGCAGTAGTATGATAGTCGCGTACTATTCCCAGCACTGTTAATACCCATGCACTCCTGTATAACTTCACACGCTTTACTGTATATTATAAAGGGGCCCAACTTTAGTGGCATAAACAAGCCAGAGAGAGCTGAACATTTATAGCAATACCAAGATTTTGCCACCGTTATCACAGGCATTTTAGGAAGCACTATATGCAGTCACTATCTGTAGCCCCATCGCTGCCGTTTATAAAGTGAGACACATCTACCCACCACAAACTCAAGGCCACCTAAATCCACACAGGCACGCTCCTGCATAGTTAGTGAACATGTCTCCTAGAAAAATGCCTCAAAAGGAAAAAGAGAAAAGATCTACTCCTAAAGGCTCGTCCACACCATCAGTAGATCACTTTTTCAAAGCTGTAAATACACAGATGCCAGATATCTCTCCGTCCACCTCTCCTAAACAGACACATACTCCATCCAATTCAGAATCTGACTCAGATGTAGAACAGGCAACCGTATGTGTCCCAAAATCATTATTAGCTTCGCTTCCATCAAAAAAAGATTTTGCTTTGTTGCTTGTGCAGGTAAAGCAGTGTATTAAAGATGAGATCTCAGATCTAAAAAAGGACATATCAGACATTGGCAACATTAGAGGAGGAATGGAGTGCATACAACACAGACACAGCTAAAATAAAATGGAAAAGATAAAAAATGGAAGATAAAATGGAAGACCTGGAAAACAGGTCCAGGAGACATAATGTAAGAATCAGAGGCATCCCGGAAGCAGTCCAAGCAACAGACTTGCCCAGATACTTACAATCCCTGTTTTCAAACCAGTTGAGATAGACAGGGCGCATAGAGCTCTTAGACCTACTCCACAGGAAGGGGCCCCACCAAGAGACACAATTGTCAGAATAACCAACTACTCAGTGAAAGAACAAATAATGAAAGGGGCAAGAGAGAAACAATCTATTCAAATTGAGGAAGTCAATCTTCAGATATATTCTGATCTGTCCTCCAGGACTCTCCAGAGGAGGAAAGAATTGTCAGCATTAACATCCCATTTGAGATCCCTGAACATCAAATATAGATGGAGCTACCCATTCCAGCTAGTGGTAACATGGAATAACAGAAGAGCGACATGTTCAACCCCGACAGAAATGACAGACTGTTGCCGCAAATTAGAGATTTCTCCTATAAAATCAGACACAGGAAAGCCCATGGAGCAGGATCTATCTTCAAGAAAAGGGGCAACACTTCAGCCCCAACGCACAAAATTGCAAAGAGTGCAGCGTAAGAAATAAAGTCATACTCTTGCAGTGACATTAAGTGGTAAACAGGTGGACTACATAGGTGACCTACAATGGCACCTAAGCGTATCCTTTCAGGCGTTAAAGCCTAAGTTTTCAGGTTCTCAATCAAAAATGGTTTATGTATACAATGCATAAGAAAGATAATAATTGTTATATGAATGTGGTTCTATTGGACTGCTGTTTACTGGGCGGGTAGAGTTCCATATGGAATTCTTATTAGTCATGCACCCCTCGGTAACCAAATATAGGTTAGATTTAGTTTTTATTGTTATTTATGTTTTTATTTATGTATGTTTGCAATTTGTTATGGCAGTAACTGTTAGTTTATTAGACACATTGTCCAGGCTAGTGCACATACAGATATGTCAGGAAAATTGAAAGTAGGAACTGTGATACGTTTAGTATCGCAGAACATGAAGGGGTTCAACAGTCCCCATAAAAGGTCTTTAGCAATCCAGGACATTATGAAAAAACAGGGAGATATTATAGGATTGCAGGAAACACACTTCAAAAGGGGCAATGTCCCAAGGTATTACCACAATAACTACCCCCAACATTTCCACAGTGCACACCCGAAGAAAAATTAAATGGTGTAAGCATTTTAATACACAAGTCAATTCCTTTTAATTTAATAAATCAAACCAAACATAAAGAAGGTAGATTTTTGGCAATCAGTGGGCTGCTATTTAACAAAACCACCACAATAATAAATATTTATGCCCCAAACCAGGGACAGGCCACCTTTTTTAGATCCATCATTCCCTTAATTCAGGACATCCAGGTGGGTCAATTAATAGTAGTAGATTTTAACATTCCATTACTTCCCAAACTAGATAGTTCAAATAGCAACATACATATCCCCAAAAAAAACTTTCTCAAGATTTTCTGTCTACATGATCCGTGGAGAGTATTTAACCCGGATAAAAGAGATTATACTTTCTTTTCGACCCCAAATAAAACATACTCAAGAATAGACCACATATTGGTAGACCATATCACATTATCCCAAATGGATGAGGTATCTATTTTACATACAGCCTGGTTAGACCATTCCATGATAAGATGTAGTATTAAGTGGCTATCTGCACCAATCAGAGAGTTTAGTTGGAGGGTGGAATCCTCACTCCTGCTAGATCCCAAGATTAATAAGTTAATAGCAGATGAATTGAAGGAGTACTTCAAAACTAATGCACAAGAGGGGATAGCTACCACTACTGTATGGGAAGCCCACAAGAGTTATATATGGGGGGTATTAATAAAAGTCAATGCACATAGGAATAAATCCCTTATGGAAGAGTATACTCACATATCAAGAGAACTCTCTCATTTGGACTACTTGCATAAGCTACACCCTCACGATAACAAAATACAGGAGCAACTTAACTTTTACAGGGAAAAATGATGACACATCTACATATAAAAGCACAAACTATTGCTCTTAAATTAAAACAAAACATTTTATGCAGAAGCAAATAAATCAGGACGACTTCTAGCAAGGTCTCTAAAGACCAAACAAACTAAAACATACATCCATTTGATAAAACAACCAAATGGTAAAAGGGTAGAAGACACCAAACAAATAGCTGACACTTTTAAAAATTATTTTCACTCCCTATACAACTTATTTCCTAACAGAACGCAAGAACAACATTCTCCACAATGTGTTCAGTATCTAGATGGGATCCAAGTAAATATATTATCAGAGGAAGAGAAAGAATCATTGAGTTCTCCTATCCTAGCACCAGAGATAGTATAAGCAATCAAGACAATTAAAACAGATAAAACCCCTGGCCCGGACGGGTTCTCAGACCTATACTATAAATTATATCAAAATTCACTAATCCCACATATGTTAAATATATTCCACCAAATTGAGGACACAGGCCTATTCCCAGATAATATGCTCTAAGCCTTCATCACAGTATTATCTAAACCAGGAAAGAAAAGTGACCAACCTGCTAACTTTAGGCCCATCTCTCTCCTAAATCTTGATCTAAAAATATATGCCAAAATATTAGCCACTAGGCTGAACAAATTTTTACCCACACTAATCTCCCCTGACCAAGTAGGATTTGTGCCAAAAAAGGGAGGCAAAGGATAATACAATTAAAATCCTAGACTTATTAGACCATGTGAATAAAAACAATATCCCAACAATTCTACTATCAACAGACGGAGAAAAAGCGTTTGATAGGCTTGATTGGTGCTTTTTGGAATCAGTCTTGATCAATTTTAACTTCCCACCCTTATTTATAAAACAAGTCATGGCATTATATACTTTCCCCTCGGCACAGATCCATATAAACGGCACCCTATCAGAACAGTTTGAAATTAGGAATGGTACTAGGCAGGGCTGCCCACTCTCCCCTCTCCTGTTTGTCCTGTTTCTTGAGGCTTTGGCATCCAAGATAAGACATAATATCTCTATTGAGGGAATTACGATCAAAAATAGAATATATAAATTATCCATGTTTGCGGATGATATCCTTATGTTGTTAACATCCCCCTTAGAATCTATAGCAAATGTACAAAAAGCTTTGACAGATTATGGGAAGGTTTCAAACTTCTTAGTCAACATGACGAAATTGGATATCCTCCCCATTAATATTCCCACAATGTATTAAATAAAATCAGGAAAAGCTGCAAATTTAATATCCAAACTAAATCTATCAAATACTTGGGTATCAGTATAACAACCAAGGTTGAAACTACACGTACAACAAACTATTCAAAACTCACAACAGATATTATAAGGCTGGCATCCACATGGAATTCCAAGAACACATCATGGATAGGTAGGATACATTCTACTAAAATGATATTGTTACCAAAGATATTATATGTACTCCAGACATTACCCCTCCCTTGCACCGAGGTATATATTCACAAGATACAAAAAGCTATAAACAAGTTTATTTGGAAGAACAAACCTTCAAGAATAGGTATATCTACCATGTATGCTTCAAAAGACCTGGGGGGATTGGGGGTCCCAACTCTTTTGCTATACAAAAAAGCGATATCTTTACAAAGGATCATAGAATGGTGTAGATTTAGTGGTTTATTTTAAACATTGGATACAAATTGAACATGATATTTCAGGCAACCAGCAGCTAGGAGGAGCTTGTTGGATCCCTAACACGTCATATTTTACACATGGAGAAGCATTGCAGACTCTCAACAACACATTCTCTGATTGGAAATTAATTTGCTCTCATAACAAAGAGATCGCAAGTATTCTCCCCTTTAACCCCTATCCTGTCGAACCCAGATCTTCCAATTAATAAGTCTTTTATCCAAGATACTGACTTGACCATTAATAGAATTATACCTATAACCACACTAATACACCTAAATAAAATGAAACCTGAGTCTTAAATAGAAAACCTGGGAAAAGGCCTCCTAACATCATGGCTAAGATACCATCAGGTAAATCACTTCATTAACTCACATAAAGAAAGAGATAATTTCATAAGACCCCTAACCGTATTTGAAAATATGTGTTATACTGGTCTCCCACAAAGAGGACTTATATCACACTTATATAAAATGTTACTGAAAGTGACGTCTCCAAAACCTCCCAATTTCACCAGGGCCTGGGAGAGGGAACTGGGGTTACAGCTCAATCCCAAAGAATGGTCCGCTATCTTTCAAAGTATGGCTCATTCTGCACATTCCACCCAAGGGTTAGAAAACAATTATAAAATTATGCTAAGGTGGTATCTCACCCCGCATTGGCTTAAACATATGTTTCTGAAAGCTTCTTATAGATGTTGGAGGTGTAACCTGGGAGTAGGGGATATGGGCCATGTATGGTGGTCCTGCCGTATTATCCAGGATTTCTGGGAACTAATATTAAAAGAGGTTAACTTGGTAATATCCAGTAATCTCTCACTGTCACCAAGGGTTTGCTTATTTAATGTATATAATGAGGTACAATGCGTAATAAAAAAAAAAACTAGCGCAGATTCTGTTTAATGCAGCTAAATTATTGATTGCTTCCTATTGGAAATCTAGTGTAACCCCTTCCATAGAGTCTTGGAGAGACAAAGTTCACAACCTTGTAAAGTTGGAAAGATACTTTTTTCTCAGAAGTAATCATTTACAGCTATATAATGATATGTTATTCTTTTGGGAATCATATAGAGGATCTATTGCTTGTGAGTAGTATTAAAGATGTAATATGTGGGAACTAACTCACTATACACTCCTTCAGATTAGAATTGAGATAAATTTTGACATAAAAGTAAATGTAATGAACACTATATGCACTTGGTCTTTGCAGGGCCTTGTCCACTGAAGATGGTCCATCAACTGCCAGTTACGGGTTAATTTTAGTTTATGTTGTAGTTTTGTTTGTTAGTTTGTTAGCCCTAGGGCGAGTTAAGTCTGTTTTGTGAACATTCTTTTTCTCCATATAGTAGCGGGGATAAAGATCCCCCAAGAAGATCAAGGCGGTTAAATAGTGGATCCGAACGCACAAAATTACCACGTGAAATAGATATAATTGTAATCAAAATATTGCTATTTTGTATATTTAAATTGCCTATGTTTTGTAAACACTATGGAGGATTCTTGTGGTGACATTTGATTGTATACTGAAAAATTTTCAATAAAGAAATATTTATTTAAAAAAAATGTAATACGGGGGGTGGGGGGGTGGAGCCAGCAGCAGCGATGGAAGCTGTGTAACTTCTGATCAGTGCAGTAAAATGAATGCAAAACGCTCCACATAACCTAATAAGCCTTCTAAGCTGCACAACCACAGAGACAGCATGGTCACACAGTTTTTCTCGTCCCCTAACACAAAAGCTAGCACAGGTGATGAACCTAACAAGTCGCCTATGAAGAGGGCGCAGACACCGCAAGCACATATGGAAGATAAAGAGGAGAGCACACCTGTCCCAAACACCATCCTCTCTACACTTGCATCCAAGCAGGATATAGCTGACATAATCCGCTCGTGTATACGAGAGGAGATAGCAGAAATAAAGCAAGATCTACATTCCGTGGGCAATAGGGTGGAGGCCCTGGAAGAATTCACAGACCATCTTCAAGAAGAGATCAACTCGACTCAAGATTCTACAAATCATCACACAACTCTTATAGCAGATCTCTTCGACAAAATCGAAGATTTGGAGAATAGGAGCCGCCGGAAAAACCTCAGAATCAGAGGTGTACCTGAGTCGGTATTACCCAAAGACTTCCCAATCTATCTCCCAGCTCTATTCGCACACCTCAAGAATACCACTCCTTCCACTGATATACCATGGGTTAGGGCCCACAGAGCCCTCAGACCAAAGCCCCCGGACACAGCCCCCCCAAGAGATATCATCATGAAGTTCAGAGAGTTCAGAGAAAAGGAAGAGCTCCTAAATCTTTCACGTAAACACCAACCGGTGAAATTCAGGGGGGTTGTTCTCCAATTTTATCAGGATCTGTCTCAACGAACATTGCAAAGGAGGAGAGATCTTGCCCCTTTGACGTCTCTTCTCCGACAGAAGAAAATTCTCTACAGGTGGGGATTCCCCTTCCACCTATATGTACTACATGGAAACAGAAAGTTAATCTGCAGGACATTGGAAGATGTCAATGCCTTTTGCCTGGCGCTAGAAATCGACCCTCCTGAGGATCTTCCTTCAGAGGACTCCCACGAACCCCCTAAAAAGAGGCCTACAAGATCTGTCCCGGGAGACTGGCAGCGAATACCACCACGATCTCAGCCTAAACCGCAAGCCAAACTCTTGGGCCCGCCCTCTAGAGCCACAACTTAGCAGTTTTTTCCCTTATTCTGGCTCCACTTATGACTTGAACAGACTGACAGGGGTTTTACCTGATGTTCCATTTTGATATTGGGTAATGTATTGCCTTAATTGCCATATGTCTTTATTTGTTAGATGGTTCCTGGTTTAGGAATTTAGGAATTATTGAACCTATGTAATTGAGCATTAGTCAGACTCAATAGTATAACACTTATAATGGAGTGGGTTATAATCCCTCCCCTTAAACACTAAAAGTTAAATGTCTTCATTAGTATCTAGAAATTCTATGAGAAAATGTATGTTCTATTGTTTGTTTATGTTTATGTTATTTTTGCTATGTGACAGAGACGCGGGCCCAATGGCCCACCTAATACAGCCTACTTACAATATTTTGCACCTACCCCCGCATTCATATCACCCCTTGCAGCCATCTTACCATAGGTACCAAGCACAACAACCCCATGAGCGTCCCCACTAAAACCCTCACCCTACTGAGCCAGAATGTCAGGGGATTGAATTCTACACAAAAGCGCTCGCTAGCAATGCGAGATTTACGTAGGAAGGGTGGTGATATTCTCTTCCTACAAGAGACACACTTTTTGAAGCATAAGGAGCCTAATTATTTTGGAGGTTACTTCATCCAAAGTTTTCATAGCTCATTTGACCACAAAACGAAATGGCGTGAGCATCCTCATTAGCAGACAGATATCTTTTACCCCCATTCATACTTATACTGACGCAGAGGGCAGGTTCCTATGTGTGACTGGCCTACTATTTGCTCCCCGGTGACGCTGGTTAATCTTTACGCTCCCAACACTAGGCAACTCCCTTTTTTTAGAAAATGTTTTGCACAGATTCTAGACCACACAATAGGAGCATTATATCTAGGTGGAGATTTCAATCTTCCCATTCAACCACACTTGGATTCCCCGAATCCAAGGCCCACAACATCAAAGCACACAGTTAAACAACTTTGGAAGCTCATGCTAGATCAAACATTGTTCGACATCTGGAGATTTAAACACCCAGAGAAGAGGGATTATACCTTCTTTTCTGCCCCTCATAGTTCTTATAGTAGAATTGACTACCTTTTTACCAACCAAAGAGGTCTCACTAATGTCTTATCTTCTAGGCTCTCACATACCGTTTGGTCCGACCATTCGGCAGTATTAACAACACTTAATTGGCCATCGGCACCACATGGTAATTTTCAGTGGAAATTGGATGAGAAATTACTAAATTCCCCAGACCTGGTTTCCAAATTGGAGAAGCTCCTACAGGAGTATTTCAGATTTAATTCCCTACCAGAAACAGACCCTTTTGTTGTTTGGGAGGCCCACAAGTGTTTCATCAGAGGGGAATTCATAAAACACCAAGCACATGTTAGACAGAAAGCACGTCAGTTGTATAAAACTTCCACTGACCTATTAGCCAAGCTTGAATATGACCATAAACGAAACTCCTCCTCCCCTCAGTTACTAGCTGATTTAGAGAAGGCGAGGAAAACAGTTCACGACCTACAAATTAGTGAAGCCAATACAATGGCCTTAAAGACCAAGCAGAAATTTTACTTTGAAAGTAACAGGGCGGGAAAACTTCTAGCACGCTCCCTGAAACTTAAAAAGCTTAAAACCTTTATACATGAAATTAAATCTCCCACGAATCAGAATTTAAATACCACCCCTGAAATTCTTTCTCAATTTGAGGCGTACTATTCTAAACTTTATGACCTTCCTAAACCTGACCGCCCCATAGACACTAGAAACGCTATAAACAACTACCTTCTAGATACCCCCTTACCGCAACTCACCGACGCGCAAGCGGCAGAAATGGAGTAACCTTTTTCAGTGACAAAACTTTTAACTACCCTTAAAAATCTGCCCTCGGGCAAAAGTCCAGGTCCCGACGGATTTTCTGTCGCCTTTTATAAAAAGTACGCACCCAGCTTGCTCCCATGGTTATGTACCCTGTTTAACTTAGTGGACCAGTAACATCCTTTTCTTCCCCCTATGCTGGAAGCACATATTTCGGTGATCCCTAAACCTGGCAAGCCTACAGACAGCCCCTCTAACTATCGCCCTATCTCGCTTTTAAACGTAGACATTAAGCTTTACGCAAAACTCATAGCCTCTAGACTTAACAAGGTTCTCCCACACCTGATCCACATAAATCAAGTAGGCTTTGTCCCCCGTAGAGAAGCGCGAGATAACACCATTAAAATCCTAAATTTAATTGAATACACCCAGTCACAAAATATCCCTTCAATCTTTCTAGCCATCGACGCAGAAAAGGCCTTCGACAGGCTGGATTGGTTGTTCCTCAGGTCTGCGCTAACCCGATTTGGCCTAGGGGAAAGGCTCATTGAGAAAATATTCGCCCTATACCAGATGCCGAAAGCCCGCATCAAGTAAAATGACTCTCTGTCAGATGCATTCCCCATACTAAATGGAATGAGACAAGGCTGCCCTCTATCCCCCATTTTGTTTATTTTGGCCATGGAGGTTTTAGCCTCTAATGTTAGGAAGGAAGAAAGGGTTCGCGGAATACATATTGCAGATACACACTACAAATTAACACTCTACGCGGACAATATCTTATTTTCACTGACCTCCCCCTTACAATCCCTAGAGGCACTGATGCCGGTTATAGAAACATATAGTACCCTCTCTAATTTTAGAATTATAATGCAGAAATCAGAGTTCCTGGGCATTGGCATTACCGACCAGATTTCCCAGCAGATCACCAACCAATACCAATTCCGATCAAAGCATATCTCCATAAATTATCTAGGGATAAACTTAACAACCTCGAGAGAGTCCCTATACCGCTGAAACCACCAGCACCTCCTGGATTCCATTAGATCAGACATGGGGGCTTGGCGTAATAAACATCTCTCATGGCTTGGTAGAATTCAAGCCTTTAAAATGAGTATCTTGCCTCGCTTTTTATATATGTTTCAGACTTTACCCATCCAACCTCCCCCGTAATACATACACACCGCACAATCTTTCATAAACGGTTTTATATGGGCACATAAACGCCCTAGAATAGCTAAAAACATTCTCTATAGGAACAGAGATGACGGGGGACTTGGGGTGCCCAACCTTTTGCTATACCTGCAGGCAGCGCAATTAACTAGAGTGGTTGACTGGTGTAAAAATAATGTGGACAAAGAATGGGTTAAGCTTGAACATGACCTAACTAGCTCTAGAAGTCTAGGGTCCATGTGTTGGACATACAGACAACACAGAACTTTACCGCCACTTACCCCTTCGTTAGTGTCCGATACACTCTCCACATGGGACCACCTCACGAGATCTCAGAAAGGCATATCTACCATTCCCTCACCACTAACCCCTCTACTACACAACAAAGACTTTCCCCCACTACTTCAGAAACGGTCAGACGAACTGTACACGCTAGCAGCAGGCCTACCTTGCCAATCAGTCTTAGAAAAAGGTACCATTATACAGAAAACCGCCCTAGCGGACAAAAATATCGTCTTTTTTTCGACTGATGGTTTGAATATTTACAATTATCCCACTTTCTCTCTTGCCACAAAGATAAACCCAACTTGATTAGAGGCTTAAGCCCATTCGAAGCACTTTGTCACTCCCCACAACTAGCGAAGGGCACCCTTTCCAAGATATATAAAATCCTCATTGCCTTACATTCTAAAAGCCTACCGCCATACACTAAAGCATGGGAAGCTGAATTGGGGTTTGAGATCCCTTCTGAAACTTGGGACATTATATTCCAACAAATGGTAAAGGCTCCCTCTTCAATGGGCATCACAGAAACGAATTTAAAACTCCTAGAAAGATGGTATCTTTACCCCAGTAGGCTTGCCAAGATTTATCCTCATTCTGACCCACTGCGCTGGAGGGACTGTAAACAAGTAGGAACACTTCTTCACATATGGTGGGATTGACCCATACTTCAACCCTTCTGGCAGGACATCCACAGAGAAATTCAAAAGGCTCTCTCCATAGACATCCGCTTTGACCCTTTAACGCTATTATTTAATAAACCGCCTAAGATCAAATGCAAATACAGACAGGTCTTATTATACATTATGCTAAGCGGTGCAAAACAATTGGTCCCTAGACTTTGGAAACAGCGAAGTATTCCAACTCAGAGAGATTGGGCACAAAATGTCACACTCCTCCTGTCCCTTGAAAGGTTCCACTATCAGAAAACAAATAGGATGGACTTTTATTGTGCCATGTCTTTTTTCTGGGAAACATACACTTACACACACGCTAGGACACCACCTCAACTAACTAACCCCAGCACTGAGACACCCCTATTGGCCTAAAAGCTCTCCATAGATTGTGAAAAAAAGTATGACCCAGCTGGGGCTTTGCCTTGGGCCTGCGCCTCGTTTTGTTCCTTGGAACCTTAATCCTGTTACTTACTCATTATTTGACTGATGGCAATCTTCACCTAAGTGTGTTTATATTTGTAAGACTTTTTAGCTTGGATATCTGTTGCGTAGCAAAGTTTATATGTTTGGTGGAAGTTTCATCCACATGTTTTGGAAAAAAGAAAAACTTTACAAGCTGCCTTGTTCTACTGCAATATTTTTTGTTGGAGTATGCAATGCCATGATCCACAGAACTGTGAACAACAGATAGTTTTGATCCTGCCTCATGTTTCTTTTTCATTTCTCTTTTTATTGTCATTACTGTATTACGCCGGATACAATCCATGGCAATTGTAAAACCTTTAACTATATCAATAAAGCTTGTTGAAAAAAAAAAATGTAATACAAAACATATAGCTAACTTCATTTTTTATCTTTTTTTAAATCTATGTTTAATGTTTTCTATACGCAAAGACAAATGTTAACAACACAAAGTTATTAAATAGCATTCCCTTTCTGTCGTGTTTTGCAATGGTGATAATCTACATTATTCTTCAATTCACTATGCATTCAACTTCACACAAAGGATAGCAAGAGAACGAAATCAGTGGCATGCAAAAAACATTGAAATTATTTTAAAATGGCATTTGATTCTGTGCAAGTTCACCAGCTGTAATAAATGCAGGTGTAATAAATGCAGGTGTAATAAATGCAGGTATATTTTTTGTGCAAATCAATAAATTACTTATGCACAACACATGAGTATTTAGGTATGGAAAAAAATCTGAACTCTGTTTTTTTGTGTTTGGATGGCAGCATCGTGGAGGCTTAAAAGGTCAGTAATTATATTTTTTGAAAAATAACATATTAGCACGGTTTTCATTCTCTTGCTATCCTTTGTTGGAAATAGAATGCCATTTTAAAGTAATTTCTATGTATTTTGCATGACACTGTTTTCCTTTGTGCATGCTAAATACATTGAAATGACTTTAAAATGGCATTATCAATCCCACAAAGGATAGCAAGACTTTTTCAACGGTTGCACAAATGATTGCTTTTCATAATGTTCTACATTGCATTCTCTTTCTAAGTTAGGTTTGGCAATGTTAATACACCACATTAAAAACACAGTAATCACTGACCTTTTAAGCCTCCACAACGCTGCCATCCAAACACAGAAAATCAGACATGATTCCAACCAGAGCTAAATACTCATGTGTTGTGCATAAGTAATTTAGTTAATTGCACAAACAATACACCTGCATTTATTACAGCTGGTGAACTCACCTGGATGATCTAATTCTATACATATTAATTTATGCACAACATTCTGCTCGTCACATGACACAATAATACAGAAATTCTGTCAATCGTGGTGCATAAATTATTCAATTGATTTGCTCGTCAAATGACGCAATAATACGTAACAAAGTCACTTGTTATGTAATGTAATGTGTTGCACATCTTTTATTCAATTGCTGAAATCATTCACAGCTGTAGAACTTGGCATTATAAAAAGGGCTATCAATCACTTCATGTGATTATAATTTGATAATGGACATACTAAATGACTTACAGTTTGTACTGTTCTTAAGGAAACGCAGGGAAAGACGGGTGTTGATGGCTGCGGTTGTGCGACAACAAAGACCGGAGCGGGTGCCGAGGGTGTTCCTGCCTAGGGTTGGTCTCAGTGACCGAGAGGTGATCCGTAGATTTCGACTAAATAGGGCCTCTATTGAGAGGCTCTATGTCGAAATGATGGATTCTCTTCAGTCACTCACTGAAAGGACTAGGGCAATCCCTGGGATGGGGAAATTACTATCGGTCCTCTATTTTTGGCAACTGGATCATTCCAGGCTCTGGCAGGTCTAGGCATAGGTATGAGCCAGCCAACCTTCTCATGTCATCTGAAGGTTGTCCTGAATGCCTTGCACCAATGCCTAGTCCATCATATCCACTTACCCAATACACCTGAGGAGTGGCATGCTGTCAAGCTCCAGTTCTATTATCTGGCTGGATTGCCAAGAGTATTGGGGGCCATAGATTGCACACATGTATTGGTGCAGCCTCCCAGGGGTAGAGAGGAGCCATACCGGGACAGGAAGCACAACCACTCGCTGAATATCCAGGTCATCTGCGACGCCAGGTTGAGGATCATGAGCGTACGCTCTGGACTCCCTGGCTGCAACCACGATTCCTTCATCCTCCGGAATTCTGCCATCTACCATCGCTTCCAGGAGTGACAAATGCCAGAGGGAATCCTGATAGGTAAATATATCTTATATACTCAAACATATGTATATTATATATTTTATTCATTCTGATTGCTAATATCAATGCTCTATTTCTTTTACACAGGTGATTCTGGATATTCGTGTCTTCTGTGGCTGTTCACACCCGTCCACAACCCCAATGGAGTGGAAGAGGTGCGCTACAATGAGGCACACATCGCCACCAGATCGGTGATTGAGCGCACCTTTGGCGTATTGAAGAGCCATTTCCGCTGCTTGGACATCTCCGGTGGGGTTCTTCAGTACGCCCCCTCCAAAGTCTCCTTAATTTTTTTATTTGCTGTATGTTGCACAACATTGCCCTAACAATCTCTGATATAGATCTGGAGAGCTTGGATGTCCACGAGTATGGTGAACATCTACCTCCATTACAGGAGAATGATGCTGGCGGAGTCCAAGCTCGAGCAGACTATATTCAGGCGGTTTTGGGGCAATAATGTTGACAGTGCAACATACAGTATTTTTTATTTATTCATATTTACTTTACAATATACTTTTTAATCCAAAAGATGCTATATTTTGAATTATGTTTTAGCAAGAATTGTCATTTAAATCTACAAAATGATATTGTATATCACCGTCTTGCCATTGATTGAAAGTTGTAATTTTGTCGATCTTGCAACTGTTCAATGTAAAGTTTTTGGAAAAACAGATGTTTATTAAAATATCTTCAAATAAAATTTTTTTTGGTGTACACTTGACTCTGTTTTTATTTTTAAAGTTATAGCAATACCATTTTTAACTCTGTGTTTACCTTCTAGCTAGGCTTTTGCAAACTGCCCCCCTTATTTCAGTTCTTTAGACAGACTTGCATTTTAGCCAATCAATGTTAACTTCAGGGTAACTTAATGTGCATGAGCTCAATGTTATCTATATGAAACACATTAACTAATGACCTCTAGTGGTCTAAATAATTTCAGAATAGAGGCAGTCTTCAATGATAAGAAATTAGCATGTGAACCTCTTAGGCTTAGCTTTCAGCTAAGAATAGAAAAAGATAAAATCACAATTAGTGATAAAAGTAAATTTTAATTTTTAATAAAATTTGATTTTCTATAAAATCTTGAAATATACGTTTGTTACTTCACTGTCCCTTTAAATAACTTAACATTTCACACATAAACAAAAATTGTATTAATTCGATTGCACTACTAGGAGCAGCAATGCACTACAGATTTAGAAATTAATACATGTGTAATCCAATTATTCTCTCTCTCTCTGTATATATATATATATATATATATATATATATACAGTATATATATATATATATATATATATATGTGTATATATACATCATAAAATATGTATGTCCAATCTTAGAGAGAATTCTAATAATTCCCTCTCCACTTTGCCCTAAATATGTCACTACTTGCTATATTCGCAATGAGTACGGCTCAGAAAAAGAATACGTTTACACTATATACAATAATGTGCTCAAGAGAAATGTCTTGTTCGTGGACAGTAATGAAATTATATAAATAAAGTTAGGAAAAACCCCAATAGACGCGAGATCGATGACTGCTAGTTAACAACAGTCCGATGCTCTTCACACTGTACTTGACGCGTCTGTTTTTGACGGCTTTTTTGATAAATAAGGAGATTGTATTCAGATTTGCATCCACGATGTTTGGCGACCTTATTGACGCCCGCAAATGCAACATAGTTGACGCTTTGAAAAATATCCCCCAATTTCTTTTTGTGGCTAGAGCACTGATTGGAGAACAGTTCAAACCGTTAGCTTTTGAAGAGTACATACAAGCAAAGTCCTTCAAGGGGTGTATCCCTGGGTTGCTGTAAAATAGTATTGTTTGCAGAGCTTTACTAAGAAAATGAAAATTTAAATGCTTATAAAACATTTACACTCACCAGCCACTTTATTAGGTACACCTTGCTAGTACCGGGTTGTACCCCCTTTTGCCTTCAGAACTGCCTTAATTCTTTGTGGCATAGATTCAACAAGGTGTTGCAAACATTCCTCAGAGATTTTAGCCCATATTGACATGATAGCATCATGCAGTTACTGCAGATTTGTCAGCTGCACATACATGATGCAAATCTCCTGTTCCACCACATCCCAAAGGTGCTCTATTGGATTGAGATCTGGTGACTGTGGAGACTACTGGAGTACAGTGAACTCAAGTACAGTGAACTCATTGTCATGTTCAGGAAACCAGTTTGAGGTGATTTGAGCTTGGTGCATTATCCTACTGGAAGTAGCCATCAGAAGATGGGTACACTGTAGTCATAAAGGGATGGACATGGTCAGCAACAATACTCAGGTAGGCCGTGGCATTTAAACAATGCTCAATTGGTACTAAGGGGCCCAAAGTGTGCCAAGAAAATATCCCCCACACCATTACACTACCACCACCAGCTTGAACCTTTGATACAAGGCAGGATGGATCTATGCTTTCATGTTGTTTACACCAAATTCTGAACCTACCATCTGAATGTCGCAGCTGAATTTGAGACTCATCAGACCAGGCAACATTTTTCCGAACTTCTATTGTCCAAGTTTGGTGAGCCTGTGCGAATTGTAGCCTCAGTTTCCTGTTCTTAGCTGACAGGAGTAGAACCCTGTGTGGTCTTCTGCTGCTGTAGCCCATCTCCTTCTAGGTTCGATGTGTTGTGCATTCAGAGATGGTATTCTGCATACCTTGGTTGTAATGAGTGGTTATTTGAATTACTGTTGCCTTTCTATCCTCTCGAACCAGTCTACCCATTCTCCTCTGACACTAACAAGGCATTTTCGTCCACACAATTGCCACTCACTGAATATTTTCTCTTTTTCAGACCGTTCTCTATAAACCCTAGAGATGGTTGTGCGTGAAAATCCCAGTAGAACAGCAGTTTGTGAACTACTCAGACCAGCCTGTCTGGCACCAACAACCATGCCAAGTTCAAAGTCCCTTAAATCCTCTTTCTTCCCCATTCTGATACTCGGTTTGAACTTCAGAAAGTCATCTTCACCATGTCTAGATGCCTGAATGCATTGACTTGCTGCCATGTGATTGGCTGATTAGCAAACTGTATAATTAATGATACTTTGTACTGGCATCAATACAACTAATATAACCACTGAATGCATCTGTCTAAGCCAGTGATAGGTAACTTTCCAATACATGTAGATTTTAGAAGCTTTAAGGGTCGCATATAAATGTATGACTATTAAACACATAAATAATATATTTCCTAATAATATCCTGTCGCCCAGGGTCAGATGTAGGTAATGTTGCAGGAAACCTGCTGTCTCCCCCTAGATGGCTGTTTCCAGTTGCGGTCACCTTGTTTGCCCAGATGTCTCTAAAGCCCTCACTGCTTTTGCTGAGGCCACAAGAACTAGTGCAGTGGTCTGCATGTGACTCATAGGCAGTCAGTTGACCTTCCCTGATCTAAATAACATGTGACTCATGGGCAGTCAGTTGGCCTTCCCTGATTTAAACAACATGTGACTCATGGGCAGTCAGTTGACCCTTCCCTGATCTAAACAACATATGACTCATGGGCAGTCAGTTGGCCTTCCCTGATTTAAACAACATGTGACCGCTTTATACACAACTAAACCTCTACACTAGAACAAGGTTAAACCGGCCGAGCCAGAGCTGTTATCTTTTATAAAACATCTTTACCTCCGAATGTCTCCGTTATCGCCATGCTTTCTATACCTCCACCTAATAACTTGCTAGAAAAACACAGAAGGTTTAGGGTGAGTTACAGAACAGACAAGGGAATATGAAGCCCACAAGCGTATCATACATGAGGAAGCAATTATAGGTGCAGTAGAAAGACGTAGGGATATGGGCAAGATATGGTGACATGAGCAAAATATGGTGACATGGGCAAGATATGGTGATGTGGGTAAGATATGGTGACATGGGCAAGATATGGTGACTTGAGCAAGATATGGTGACATGGGCAAGATATGGTGACATGGGCAAGATATGGTGACGTGGGCAAGAGACAAGATATGGCGACATGAGCAAGATATGATGACATGGGCAAGATATGATGACATGAGCAAGATATGATGACATGTGCAAGATATGGTGACATGTGCAAGATATGGTGACATGGGCAAGATATGGTGATGTCGTTGAGTCCTAAAAGACACAAAAAGAGGCGCCCTTGGTGCAGCAACTTCTAGGTATGCAAAGCGATATCATATAATAATGATCAGGTACTCACAAGTGTACATGCACATTTAGTGCAATAATAGACAAGCCGAAACTTCAGAACCGTTCGGCTGACTCCCCAGCGGCAAATGAGCTGCGAGAGGGGCTCGTCTCCTGGTGGAATCATGGCTTCCGGTGTCAAAGTGTGCTACTAGGAGGGTTAGGTGGAGAGACGCTAACAGATATCCCCACAATACGAACTCCAAAGGAGTGTGATGCGAATAATCCAAGAGCAAGGTACAGCTATATTAAAACTTTTATTAAAACAGGTTTAAAAAATGTTGCCTAGCAACGCATTTCTAGCCTACATATTGTCTACTAATACCTTGCTCTATTTAAAAGCCTCAGCTGGCCAATCAGAGGCTCTGAATATCACACACCCACAAATGTTACGTGAGCTCATATCCTATTTGACCAACAGCGGGTCATATTTATCTATCGAGGGTGTGAGTAATACACAGAAACCATTATCATAAAAATATTGGTGATAACTTGTTACAGAATAAAATTATTTGTGACATATAACCAAACATGAACTATAACAATTTCACAATACATGAATAATAACAAAATTATTTAAACAATATAAAATAATATAAGACAAACAATAATGACGTGATGTATAATATGATAACAAATCACTATAAATTAATAACTATTAGTGACGTCAGTAGGTTATACTCCCATACATGCAACAGTTACAATATACATTAGACCTATAAAAATAAATATATATATAAATGCATCCAAATATGTACTATATAAGTGCATAGTGAAAAGAAGCCTCTGTAACTAAAAACAGCCCTTGATACGTGGACACAACTTGATTGCTAATATATTAGCATAAATTTAAAAAACTTGATATAATCATCATATACTAAATAAATACGTAATGTGGATATAATTTGATCGATGTGAATATATATATAAAATAATGATAAACAGATAAAAATGTGAAATATAACAAACCATAGCTATATAAATACTAACTGTAATAATTGAATACCCTAATGTGTGTAGTGAAAATGGTGATGAATAGTGAATGATATGTAGTGTGAATAAATATATGATGTGAATAATAATAATAATGATGAAAATAGTGAACTAGTGTGATATAAGTCTAATGCTATATAAATTCATGAGACTAGAGACTGAGGAAATTCCCTTTGAAACTCTAACGGCTAGATTACGAGTTTTGCGTTAGCCTTAAAAAGCAGCGTTGAGAGGTCCCAACACTGCTTTTTAACGCCTGCTGGTATTACGAGTCTGGCAGGTACAGGTGTACCGCTCACTTTTTTTCCGCGACTCGAGCATACCGCAAATCCACTTACGTAAATTGCGTATCCTATCTATTTAATATCTACCTAGCTAAAATAAGTACAAATATACCTGTAAAATAAAACCTAACCTATGTTACAATTACACCTAACACTACACTATCATTAAATAAATTAACTAAATTAACTACAATTAATTACAATTAAATTAAATAAACTAAAGTACAAACCCCCCCCCACTAAATTACAAATAATAAAATAAAGGAAAATTATGCTTACCTGATAAATTTATTTCTTTTACGATATGACGAGTCCACGGATTTCATCCTTACTTATGGGATTACACCTCCTGGTCAGCAGGAGGAGGCAAAGAGCACCACAGCAGAGCTGTATATATAGCTCCTCCCCTCCCTCCCACTCCAGTCATTCAACCGAAGTTAGGAAGAGAAAGGAAAAGCCAAAGGTGCAGAGGTGACTGAAGTTTAACAAAAATATATAAATACCTGTCTTAGAAATGACAGGGTGGGCCATGGACTCGTCATATCGTAAAATAAATAAATTTATCAGGTAAGCATTAATTTCCTTTTCTTTTACAAGTTATGACGAGTCCACGGATTTCATCCTTACTTATGGGATACAATACCAAAGCTCTAGGACACAGATGAAAGGGAGGGAAAAGACAGGAACCTAAACGGAAGGCACCACTGCTTGAAGAACCTTTCTCCCAAAAACAGCCTCAGACGAGGCAAAAGTATAAAATTTGGAAAATTTGGAAAGTGTGAAGAGACGACCAAGTTGCAGCCTTGCAAATCTGTTCAACGGAAGCATCGTTTTTAAATGCCCATGAAGAAGCCACAGCCCTAGTGGAATGAGCCGTAATTCTTTCAGGAGGCTGCTGTCCAGCAGTCTCATATGCCAGGTGGATGATACTCTTCAGCCAAAAATAAAGAGAGGTAGCCGTAGCTTTCTGGCCCCTACGTTTTCCAGAAAAAAATAAAAATAATGAAGATGATTGACGAAATTCTTTAGTCGCCTGCAAGTAAAACTTCAGGGCACGGACCACGTCCAAGTTATGCAACAGACGCTCCTTCTTAGAAGAAGGATTAGGACACAATGAAGGAACAACAATTTCCTGATTAATATTCTTATTAGAAACAACCTTAGGAAGGAAGCCAGGTTTGGTACGTAAAACCACCTTATCAGAATGGAAAATAAGATAAGGAGAGTCACATTGTAAAGCTGAAAGCTCAGAAACTCTGCAAGCAGAAGAAATAGCAACCAAAAATAAAACCTTCCAAGATAACAACTTAATATCTATGGAAAGCATGGGTTCAAACGGAACCCCTTGAAGAACATTAAGAACTAAATTCAAACTCCAGGGTGGAGCAATTGGTCTAAACACAGGCTTGATTCTAGTCAGAGCCTGACAAAAAGACTGAACGTCTGGAATATCTGCCAGACGCTTGTGTAGAAAAATTGACAAAGCAGAAATCTGTCCCTTTATGGAACTTGCTGACAACCCTTTCTACAATCCTTCTTGGAGAAAAGATAAAATCCTGTGAATCCTAACTCTACTCCATGAGTAGCCCTTGGATTCGCACCAATAAAGATATTTATGCCATATCTTATGGTAGATCTTTCTAGTGACAGGCTTACGTGCCTAAATCAAAGTATCAATGACCAAATCAGAGAACCCCCGCTTAGATAAAATCAAGCGTTCAATCTCCAAGCAGTCAGCTGCAGAGAAACCATATTCGGATGATGGAAAGGTCCCTGAATGAGAAGGTCCTGCCTCAATGGAAGCTTCCACTGTGGCAGAGAGGATATGTCCACCAGATCGGCATACCAAATCCTGCGAGGCCACGCAGGAGCGATGAGAATCACTGAAGCCCTCTCCTGTTTGATCCGAGCAATCACCCGGGGAAGGAGGGCAAACGGTGGAAACACATAAGCCAGGTTGAACGACCAAGGCACTGCCAAGGCATCTATCAGTTCGGCCTGAGGGTCCCTGGACCTGGATCAGTATCTCGGGAGCTTGGCATTCTGACGAGATGCCATAAGATCCAACTCCGGTCTGCCCCATTTATGGATCAGAGTGGCAAAGACCTCCGGATGGAGTTCCCATTCCCCCCGGATGAAAGGTCTGTCTGCTCAAAAAGTCCGCTTCCCAGTTGTCCACTCCTGGGATGTAGATTGCTGACAGATAACAAGAGTGAGCTTCCGCCCACCGGATTATCTTGGATACTTCTGTCATCGCTAAGGAACTCCTTGTTCCTCCCTGATGATTGATGTAAGCCACAGTCGTGATGTTGTCCGACTGAAATCGGATGAATTTGGCCGAAGCCAGCTGAGGCCAAGCCTGAAGCGCATTGAATATTGCTCTCAATTCCAGAATATTGATTGGAAGTAGAGACTCCGACCAAGTCCACACCCCCTGAGCCTTCAGGGAATTCCAGACTGCACCCCAGCCTAGTAGACTGGCTTCCATTGTCACTATCACCCAAGAGGGTCTGCGGAAGCACGTCCCTTGGGACAGATGATCCGGTGACAACCACCAAAGAAGAGAGTCTCTTGTCTCCTGATCCAGATCTATCTGAGGAGACACATTTGCATAATCTCCATTCCACTGCCTGAGCATGCACAGTTGTAGTGGTCTGAGATGAAAGCGAGCAAACGGAATGATGTCCATTGCCGCCACCATCAATCCAATCACCTCCATGCACTGAGCCACTGATGGTCGAGGATTGGACTTGGCATGTATTCAGAATCTTTAACTTTCTAACTTCCGTCAAGAAAATTTTCATGGATAAAGAATCTATTAGAGTTCCCAAGAAAGGAACCCTTGTCTGTGGAATTAGTGAACTCTTTTCTAGATTCACTCTCCACCCGTGAGTCCTCAGAAAGGACAGAACCATGTCTGTATGAGATTTTGTCAGTTGGTAAGACGACGCCTGAATCAGAATATCGTCCAGATAAGGCGCCACTGCAATGCCCCGTGGCCTGAGAACTGCCAGAAGAGACCCTAGAACCTTCGTGAAGATCTTGGGTGCTGTGGCCAACCCGAAGGGAAGAGCCACAAACTGAAAATGTTTGTCCAGGAAGGCAAACCTTAGGAACTGGTGATGAACTTTGTGGATATGAATATGAAGATATGCATCCTTCAAGTCCACGGTAGTCATATTTTGACCCTCCTGGATCAATGGCAGAATTGTCCAAATAGTCTCCATCTTGAAGGATGGGACTCTGAGAAACTTGTTTAGACTTTTGAGATCTAAAATGGGATGAAACGTTCCCTCTTTTTTTGGGTACCACGAAAAGATTTGAGTAAAACCCCTGTCCCTGTTCCTGTATTGGAACGGGACGAATTACTCCCATAGTAGAGAGGTCTTTTACACAACGTAAGAACGCCTCTCTTTTTATCTGGTCTACAGACAATCGTGAAAGAAGCAACCTCCCCCTTGGGAGAGAATTTTTGAATTCCAGTTGATACCCTTGGGACACAATTTCCAGTGTCCAGGGGTCCTGAACATCTCTTATCCAAGCCTGGGTAAAGAGAGTAAGTCTGCCCCCTATTAGATCCAGTCCCGGATTGGGGGCCGCCCCTTCATGCTGATTTGGAAGCAGTAGCGGGCTTCTTGGGTTGTTTACCTTTGTTCCAAGCCTGGTTGGGTATCCAGACGGACTTGGCTTGTGCAAAATTCCCTTGCTGTTTAGCAGAAGAAGAAGACGGGACTCCTTTGAAATTCCGAAAGGAATGAAAATTATTCTGCTTACCCCTCAGTTTAGCTGCTTTATCCTGAGGTAGGAGATGACCCTTACCTCCCGTAATGTCAGAAATGATTTCTTTCAAGTCAGGCCCAAATAGGGTCTTTCCTTTGAAAGGAATAGCCAAAAGCTTTGATTTAGAGGACACATCGGCCGACCAAGATTTTAACCATAACGCTCTACGTGCTAAAATGGCAAATCCCGCATTCTTAGCCGCCAATTTGGCAATCTGAAAGGCGGCATCCATAATAAAATAATTAGCCAGCTTAAGAGCCTTAATTCTATCTAAGATTTCCTCTAAAGGAGTCTCAATCTTAAGCGACTCCTCTAAGGCGTCAAACCAAAAGGCCGCAGCAGTTGTAACTGGCACAATACAGGCCATCGGTTGAAAAAGAAAACCCTGATGAATAAATAACTTTTTCAGAAGACCCTCCAACTTTTTATCCATAGGAACTTTGAAAGCACAACTGTCCTCAATAGGAATAGTTGTACGCTTAGCCAGGGTAGATATAGCTCCCTCCACCTTAGGGACTGCTTGCCAAGAATCCCGAACAGTGTGAGCTATGGGATACATTTTCTTAAAATTAGTGGAAGGTGAGAACGGGATACCCGGTCTTTCCCATTTCCGCGTAATAATTTCCGAGATTCTCTTAGGAACCTGAAAAACATCAGAGTAAGCAGGAACCTCTAAGTATTTGTCCATCTTACACAATTTCTCTGGTGGTACCGTAATAGAGTCACAGTCATCCAGAGTCACTAAAACCTCCCGGAGTTAACAGACGGAGGTGTTCAAGCTTAAATCTGAAGGACATGACGTCCGAGTCTGTCTGAGGTAACACACTTCCGAGTCAGAAAGTTCCCCCTCAGATAGAAGTTCCCTACCCCCCAAATCAGATCCCTGTGAGGGTACATCGGAAATAGCCATCAAAGCATCAGAAGTCGCAGGAACCAAGGTGGCTTCTGCCCTGTAACACTGGCAACTTGGATAAAAACAAAATTTATGCTTACCTGATAAATTTCTTTCTTTTGCGATGTACCGAGTCCACGGTTTCATCCTTACTTGTGGGATATTATCCTTCCTAACAGGAAGTGGCAAAGAGAGAACCCAGAGCAGAGCTGTCTATATAGCTCCCCCCTTAACTCCGCCCCCCAGTCATTCGACCGAAGGCCAAGGAAGAAAAAGGAGAAACTATATGGTGCAGAAGTGACTGAAGTTTTTAATAAAAAATACCATCTGTCTTGAATAGACAGGGAGGGCCGTGGAAACGGTACATCGCAAAAGAAAGAAATTTATCAGGTAAGTATAAATTTTGTTTTCTTTTGCATGATATACCGAGTCCACGGTTTCATCCTTACTTGTGGGATACCAATACCAAAGCTTTAGGACACGGATGAAGGGAGGGACAAGACAGGAACCTAAACGGAAGGCACCACTGCTTGCAGAACCTTTCTCCCAAAAATAGCCTCCAAAGAAGCAAAAGTATCAAATTTGTAAAATTTTGAAAAGGTATGGAGCTAAGACCAAGTCGCAGCCTTACAAATCTGTTCAACAGAAGCATCATTTTTAAAAGCCCATGTGGAAGCTACCGCTCTAGTAGAATGAGCTGTAATCCTTTCAGGAGGCTGCTGTCCAGCAGTCTCATAAGCCAAACGGATGATGGTTTTCAGCCAAAAGGAAAGAGAAGTAACCGTAGCCTTTTGACCCCTACGCTTTCCAGAATAGACAACAAACAAAGAAGATGTTTGACGAAAATCTTTGGTTGCCTGCAAATAAAATTTCAAAGCACGAACCACGTCCAAGTTGTGCAACAGACATTCCTTCTTAGAAGAAGGATTAGGACACAGAGAAGGAACAACAATTTCCTGATTGATATTCCTGTTAGTAACAACCTTAGGTAGGAACCCAGGCTTGGTACGCAAAACCACCTTATCAGCCCAGAGGCAGAACTTTTTTTCACTTTCTGCAATGAGATTTTTATAATGAATATTTTTCTGCAAGTAATTTTGAAATGAAATTCGATTTTAAATTAGGCAGGTACACTAAAGCACCAACTATATTGCAATGTGTTGATTAACTGGAGAGTAAAGCAGTTTTAAAAGTTTTATAATATATTGCATTGCAAATTAGCTGCAGAAAAAAATAAAATTGTTTTATGTTTTTAAAATGTCTATTTTTTTTTTCTTTGATTTAGGTCTAACATTACATAATTAGAAGGTTAAATGTAATAAAATGGTGCATTGCTCACATTAACTTCTTAAATTCGGGAGTAAGAGCTTTGCAAACCATGAAGGACTAGGAGACAAGGTTAAATAAATACATACAAATAATATACAGTGTGTGTATGTGTATATATATATATATACATATATATATATATATATATATATATATATATATACAGGGAGTGCAGAATTATTAGGCAAGTTGTATTTTTGAGGATTAATTTTATTATTGAACAACAACCATGTTCTCAATGAACCCAAAAAACTCATTAATATCAAAGCTGAATAGTTTTGGAAGTAGTTTTTAGTTTGTTTTTAGTTATAGCTATTTTAGGGGGATATCTGTGTGTGCAGGTGACTATTACTGTGCATAATTATTAGGCAACTTAACAAAAAACAAATATATACCCATTTCAATTATTTATTTTTACCAGTGAAACCAATATAACATCTCAACATTCACAAATATACATTTCTGACATTCAAAAACAAAACAAAAACAAATCAGTGACCAATATAGCCACCTTTCTTTGCAAGGACACTCAAAAGCCTGCCATCCATGGATTCTGTCAGTGTTTTGATCTGTTCACCATCAACATTGCGTGCAGCAGCAACCACAGCCTCCCAGACACTGTTCAGAGAGGTGTACTGTTTTCCCTCCTTGTAAATCTCACATTTGATGATGGACCACAGGTTCTCAATGGGGTTCAGATCAGGTGAACAAGGAGGCCATGTCATTAGATTTTCTTCTTTTATACCCTTTCTTGCCAGCCACGCTGTGGAGTACTTGAACGCGTGTGATGGAGCATTGTCCTGCATGAAAATCATGTTTTTCTTGAAGGATGGAGACTTCTTCCTGTACCACTGCTTGAAGAAGGTGTCTTCCAGAAACTGGCAGTAGGACTGGGAGTTGAGCTTGACTCCATCCTCAACCCGAAAAGGCCCCACAAGCTCATCTTTGATGATACCAGCCCAAACCAGTACTCCACCTCCACCTTGCTGGCGTCTGAGTCGGACTGGAGCTCTCTGCCCTTTACCAATCCAGCCACGGGCCCATCCATCTGGCCCATCAAGACTCACTCTCATTTCATCAGTCCATAAAACCTTAGAAAAATCAGTCTTGAGATATTTCTTGGCCCAGTCTTGACGTTTCAGCTTGTGTGTCTTGTTCAGTGGTGGTCGTCTTTCAGCCTTTCTTACCTTGGCCATGTCTCTGAGTATTGCACACCTTGTGCTTTTGGGCACTCCAGTGATGTTGCAGCTCTGAAATATGGCCAAACTGGTGGCAAGTGGCATCTTGGCAGCTGCACGCTTGACTTTTCTCAGTTCATGGGCAGTTATTTTCCACCTTAGTTTTTCCACACGCTTCTTGCGACCCTGTTGACTATTTTGAATGAAACGCTTGATTGTTCGATGATCACGCTTCAGAAGCTTTGCAATTTTAAGAGTGCTGCATCCCTCTGCAAGATATCTCACTATTTTTGACTTTTCTGAGCCTGTCAAGTCCTTCTTTTGACCCATTTTGCCAAAGGAAAGGAAGTTGCCTAATAATTATGCACACCTGATATAGGGTGTTGATGTCATTAGACCACACCCCTTCTCATTACAGAGATGCACATCACCTAATATGCTTAATTGGTAGTAGGCTTTCGAGCCTATACAGCTTGGAGTAAGACAACATGCATAAAGAGGATGATGTGGTCAAAATACTCATTTGCCTAATAATTCTGCACTGCCTGTATACACACACACACACACATATATATATATATATATATACACACACACATATATATATATATATATATATATATATATATATATATACACACACACATATATATATATATATATATATATATATATATAAATATATATATATACACACACACACATTTTATATATATATACATATATATATACACACATATATATATACTGTGTATATATATGTGTATATATATGTGTGTATATATATATATATATATATATATATATATATATGTGTGTGTGTGTGTGTGTAACTAATGCAGGGACATGGCAGATTTTATAATTTTACTACTAAAAATTGCCATGTTATGTGCATGCATCATTTGCTGCATTAAAAGTATGGCATGTGTCTGCAGGAATATGACTTTTTTTTTTTAACAAATAAAAGAAATAGGCTTTCTATCATCTTAGACACTTAGAACCTAGTTTTTGGCTTCATTTATTAATATACACCAGTAATTCACACCAAAGGTCATCTGCTAGGGTAATATAAAGTAATAAAGTAAATTAGGGCTGATGTTCCTAATAATTTGTGAAAACAGTTTAAATGTGTGCTCCATAAGAAGCTCCTAAATGAACAAACAAAAGTTTGTTATATGGTAAATGTTAGATACAGAAACACTTGTAATCTTGTTAAGTTCACAGTTATTGGGGTATGACAAACATATATTAATAATTATTTCACAAAAGGAAAACTGAACTGAAAACCACTGCTGTCAATATGTGACAGATGTATAATGTGTTACACACACTAGTCACTAAACAGTACAAGCGGCATCACATTTTCAAAAAGCAAGTTTTTAACATTTGTAGCCTTTCTTAAATAAGACTGACATAACAGCAAAAAAATCCCCTCTCCAGTCTCCACACGGTAACAAACATCTCATAGAAGCTCAACATAACCCTTAGCCTCACCGTTCATTCCATGGACACTATTTATTTATAGCGAGGGCTATTAAGCTGTAAATCAAGCTTCGGCAGGCTTGTAGGAAGTAGTCACTCTGATATTCCCTCCCGCACTGGAAAGGCTAAGCAGTATGGTGGTGCCGCGTGAGTGGAGCAGCCCTCCTACACAGCTACTAAACAAAAACAAAGGATGTTAACCCCATGGCTTCCAAAATAGCTGCAGTGTATTACACAGAAATACATTGCAGCAATCTTTGTTAGCCATAGGATGGGGGTTAAAGGGGTAAGCAGTGCAGCCACTGTGATCAGATATGCACTGTGAGTCACGCAGAGGTAAGGAAGAGGAATTAACACGCAGTTGTTGTAAAGTAATTTCCAGCGCGCCGCGCAAAGAGGAACGCTCAGCTCTATGCTCTGCACCTGTAATGTTAGGGCTCAATCTTTCTGCAGACAGGCTGCATTTTCTGCAATGATATCGCAGATGGCAGTATGTTCTGCCTTGGGGCTTATCAGCATGGAAAACAAGATAAGGCGAGTCACATTGTAATGCAGATAGTTCAGAAACTCTTTGAGCTGAAGAGATAGCAACTAGGAACAAAACTTTCCAAGATAAAAGCTTAATATCTATGGAATGCATGGGTTCAAACGGAGCCCCTGAAGAACTTTAAGAACTAAATTTAGACTCCATGGCAGAGCAACAGGTTTAAACACAGGCATAATTCTAGCTAAAGCCTGACAAAAAGCCTGAACGTCTGGGACATCTGCCAGACGCTTGTGCAACAGAATGGACAGAGCAGATATCTGTCCTTTTAGGGAACTAGCTGACAATCCTTTCTCCAATCCCTCTTGGAGAAAAGACAAAATCCTAGGAATCCTGATTTTACTCCAGGAGTAGCCTTTGGATTTGCACCAAAAAAGATATTTACGCCATATCTTATGATAGATTTTCCTGGTAACAGGCTTTCGAGCCTGAATCAAGGTATCTATGACCGATTCAGAGAAACCCCGCTTTGATAGAATCAAGCGTTCAACTCCAAGAAATCAGTTGCAGAGAAATTAGATTTGGATGCTTGAATGGACCTTGAACCAAAAGGTCCTGTCTCAGTGGCAGAGTCCGTGGTGGCAGAGATGACATGTCCACCAGGTCTGCATACCAAGTCCTGCGTGGCCACGCAGGCGCTATCAAAATCACTGAAGCTCTCTCCTGTTTTATTCTGCCAATCAGACGCGGAAGGAGAGTGAAAGGTGGAAACACATAAGCCAGGTTGAACGACCAGGGTACTGCTAGAGCATCTATCAGTACTGCCTGAGGATCCCTTGACCAGGATCCGTAACGAGGAAGTTTGGCGTTCTGACGAGACGCCATCAGATCCAATTCTGGTGTGCCCCATAGCTAAACCAGTTGAGCAAACACCTCTGGATGGAGTTCCCACTCCCCCGGATGAAAAGTCTGCCGACTTAGAAAATCTGCCTCCCAGTTCTCTACTCCTGGGATATAGATCGCTGATAGATGGCAAGAGTGAGCCTCTGCCCATCGGATTATTCTTGAAACTTCTATCATCGCTAAGGAACTCCTTGTTCCCCCTGATGATTGATATAAGCCACAGTCGTGATGTTGTCCGACTGAAATCTGATGAATCTGGCCGAAGCCAGCTGAGGCCACGCCTGAAGAGCATTGAATATCGCTCTTAATTCCAGAATATTTATCAGTAGGAGGGCCTCCTCCTGAGTCCACAAACCCTGTGCTTTCGGGGAATTCCAGACTGCACCCCAGCCCAGTAGTCTGGCGTCTGTCGTCACTATAACCCATTCTGGCCTGCGGAAACACATTCCCTGGGACAGATGATCCTGTGACAACCACCAAAGAAGAGTCTCTGGTCACTTGATCCAGATTTATCTGAGGAGATAAATCCGCATAATCCCCATTCCACTGATTGAGCATGCATAGTTGCAGTGGTCTGAGATGCAAGTGAGCAAACGGAACTATGTCCATTGCCGCTACCATTAGACCGATTACCTCCATACACTGAGCCACTGACGGCCGAGGAATGGAATGAAGAGCTCGGCAGGTGGACAAAATCTTTGATTTCCTGACCTCCGTTAGAAATATTTTCATGTCCACCGAGTCTATCAGAGTCCCTAGAAATGAAACTCTTGTGAGGGGGGAAAGAGAACTCTTTTTTACGTTCACCTTCCACACGTGATATCTTAGAAAGGCCAACACTAAGTCCGTGTGAGACTTGGCTAGTTGGAAAGTCGACGCTTGAATTAGAATGTCGTCTAGATAAGGCGCCACTGCTATGCCCCGTGGCCTTAGTACCACCAGAAGGGACCCTAGCACCTTTGTAAAGATTCGTGGTGCCGTGGCCAACCCGAAGGGAAGAGCCACAAACTGGTAATGTTTGTCCAGAAAGGCAAACCTGAGGAATTGGTGATCATCTTTGTGGATAGGAATGTGTAGATACGCATCCTTTAAGTCCACGGTGGTCATATATTGACCCTCCTGGATCATTGGTAAAATAGTCCAAATGGTTTCCATCTTGAAAGATGGGACTCTTAGGAATTGGTTTAGGATCTTGAGATCTAGAATTGGTCTGAAAGTTCCCTCTTTTTTGGGAACCACAAACAGATTGGAGTAGAGCCCCTGCCCCTGTTCTGCTTTCGGAACTGGGCAGATCACTCCCATGGTAAAAAGGTCTTCTACACAGCGTAAGAACGCCTCTCTTTTTGTCGGGTTTACAGACAAGAGAAAGATGGAACCTCCCCCTTGGAGGAGAATCCTTGAAATCTAGAAGATATCCCTGGGTTACGATTTCTACTGCCCAGGAGTCCTGAACGTCTCTTGCCCAGGCCTGAGCAAAGAGAGAGAGTCTACCCCCTACTAGATCCGGTCCCGGATCGGGGGCTACCCCTTCATGCTGTCTTGGTGGCAGCAGCAGGCTTCTTGGCCTGTTTACCCTTGTTCCAAGCCTGGTTTGGTCTCCAGACTGGCCTGGATTGAGCAAAGTTCCCCTCTTGCTTCGCAGCAGGGGAAGAGGAAACGGGACCACCTTTGAAGTTTCGAAAGGAACGAAAATTATTTTGCTTGGTCCTCGTCTTATTTGTCTTATCCTGAGGGAGGGCATGACCCTTCCCTCCAGTGATATCAGAAATGATCTCTTTCAATTCAGGCCCAAATAGAGTCTTACCTTTGAAAGGAATGGACAACAGCTTAGATTTTGATGAAACATCAGCAGACCAGGACTTAAGCCATAACGCTCTACGCGCTAAAATGGCAAAACCTGAATTCTTTGCCGCTAATTTAGCCAGATGAAAAGCCGCGTCTGTAATGAAAGAATTAGCTAGCTTAAGAGCCCTAATTCTATCCAGAATGTAATCTAGTGGGGTCTCCGCCTGAAGAGCCTCTTCCAGATCCTCAAACCAAAAGGCAGCTGCAGTGGTTACAGGAACAATGCACGCTATAGGCTGGAGAAGAAAACCCTGATGAACAAAAATTTTCTTTAGGAGACCCTCTAATTTTTTATCCATAGGATCTTTGAAAGCACAACTGTCCTCAATAGGTATAGTTGTACGCTTAGCCAAAGTAGAAATAGCTCCCTCCACCTTAGGGACCGTCTGCCATGAGTCCCGCATGATGTCAGATATGGGAAACATTTTCTTAAGAACAGGAGGGGGAGCGAACGGAATACCTGGTCTATCCCACTCCTTAGTAACAATGTACAAAATCCTCTTAGGGACTGGAAAAACATCAGTGTAAACAGGAACCTCTAAATATTTGTCCATTTTACACAATTTCTCTGGAACTACAATAGGGTCACAATCATCCAGAGTCGCTAAAACCTCCCTAAGCAATAAGCGGAGGTGTTCCAGCTTAAATTTAAATGCCGTCATATCTGAATCTGTCTGAGGGAACTTTTTTCCTGAATCAGAAACCTCACCCTCAGATAGCAAATCCTTCATCCCTACCTCTGAACATTGTGAGGGAATATCGGATACGGCTACTAAAGCGTCAGAAGGCTCAACATTTGTTCTTAAGGCAGAGCTACTGCGCTTCCCTTGCAACCCTGGCAATTTTGATAAAACCTCTGTGAGGGTAGTATTCATAACTGAAGCCATTTCTTGCAAGGTGAAAGAATTAGACGCACTAGAGGTACTTGGCATCGCTTGTGCAGGCGTTACTGGTTGTGACACTTGGGGAGAACTAGATGGCAAAACCTGATTTCCTTCTGTCTGAGAATCATCCATTGCCAAACTCAAAATATGCTGTCTGCAATTTATAGACATATCAGTACAAGTGGGACACATTCTAAGAGGGGGTTCCACAATGGCTTCTAAACAAATTGAACAATGAGTTCCCTCAATGTCAGACATGTTGAACAGGCTAGTAATGAGACAAGCAGGCTTGGAAAACACTTTATTTAATGAAAAAAACACAATTTTCAAAAACGGTACTGTGCCTTTAAGAGAAAAAAGCATACACAAACTGCAAAACTGCTTAAAATTACCCCAAACTTTCCTAAATTTTTACAGTAAACACATCAAGCTTTAGTAAGATTGCACCACAAGTATTAAGGCAATTAACCCTCAAATGTGAAAACCGGATTGAAAAGTGTTCAAAAACCGGTAAAACCCTTGTCAGCACCCTGCCACAGCTCTGCTGTGGCGCCTACCTGCCCTCAAGGATCGAAAATGTGGGAATAAAGCCTCAATTAGGCCCTTAGAAGTACCAGGACCCTCCTGTTGTAGCTTGCTGCTTGTTTATGTAAAACAACTGCGCAACTGAGGCGCGAAAATAGGCCCCGCCCCTCTCACTCAATGTTGCTGGGGCCTACACACAAACCTACCAAACGATTTTTAAGCCATGTGGGTTATAAAAACCCTAAATAAGCCAAGTGTACCCTCAAAAACAGAAGTCCCAAAGGAAATAAAAACAGTACTCCCAGAACACACAAACGTTTGCCTAATATATCATACAAACTGAGTGTCCATAAGATTAGCCCCTTATGCAAGCTAGTAATGCCCTTATAAGACTAGGATTACTGCTTACCCTTCCCCTAATGGGGATACTGTCAGCCTTTCTGAGTTATTACAGTCTCTGCAGAAAAAATGACTGAACAGACCTCATTGCTGTATAGCAAGAAACCGTTCCTCACACTGAAGTTTTCCTGTACTCCTCAGCTTCTGTGGGAACAGCAGTGGACCTTAGTTGCAAATGCTAAGATCATCATCCTCCAGGCAGAAATCTTCATCTATCTCCTGCCTGAGAGTAAATAGTACACACCGGTACCATTTAAAAAATAACAAACTCTTGCTTGAAGACAAATAAAAACTAATACTTTATCACCTCTTTCACTTTACCCTTCCTGCTTAGAGGCGGCAAAGAGAATGACTGGGGGGTGGAGTTAAGGGGGGAGCTATATAGACAGCTCTGCTGTGGGTGCTCTCTTTTTCACTTCCTGTTAGGAAGGATAATATCCCACAAGTAAGGATGAAACCGTGGACTCGGTACATCATGCAAAAGAAACCTCTGTAAGAGTGGATGTCATAACTGCAGCCATATCCTGCAGAGTAAATGAATTGGATGCAGTTGAGGTGGGCGTTAAAGGTTGTGACGCTTGGGGAGAAAGTAGCGGCATACCCTGAGTCTCATCAGTCTGAGAAGCATCCTTAGACATTCTTGCATTAAAGAAAATCTGTTCTTTACATTGTAAGGCCCTTTCAGTACATGAGGGACAAAAAGTAAGAGGGGGTTCCACATTGGCATCTAAACACATAGAACAGGTACTTTCCTGAAGTTCAGCCATGTTAAACAGACTAGCAATAGCAATATTAGTCGTTCTTTACTTGATATATTCAACCTTGAAAGTCAAATTTAATAGTAAAATATTTTAAATGAAAAAACCTACTGTGCCTTTAAATAATAAAAGCGCAACAATTTTTCTGCTTGCAGTAATAATAACTTTGCAGCGATAAAAAGTGCCATCCAAGACTTAACAATACTGCTCCGTTTGTTCAGTTCAGCTATGTATCAAACTTAATAAAATTTAATAAAACTCTAGACACTTGCACCTCGCCACAGCTCTGCTGCGGCGCCTACCTACCCCCAGACCAACACTGATCTTCCGTGAGCGGCGCTCCCAAGTCTCTTTGTAACCTTATATGCACAAACTGACTTAGGCCACACCGGAGCCCAGGAACCTGCTGCTAGTCGGAGATCCAGATGACTACTGCGCGGCTGAGCGCGCGAAAACTAGGCCCCGCCCACCGTGGGTGTAAATCGAGTCAAATTGAGACCAGCATGGGAAGAAAAATATGTCGGTTTTCACATAACCCCAAACAACGAAAAAACGCCAATGTGCCCCTCTTAAACACACATTCCCTTAGCCAGGTATAAGTTATTACAATAACGACAGCCCTTAGGGAACGAACCGCATCTCCCAGCGTCAGCCCACACACAGCATAGTCAGCATAAGTGAACACAATAAAGTCACTGCGCAAACACACTTGATAATTAATAAAAGAAAAAGGGAATTCCAGGCACACCATTTCATTTTACATAGTGCATACCGTTATCCCTCCCCAGTACAGGGGATAATGTTAGCCTGTTCTGATGTATCTATTCCCCCCAGAAGCAAATGACTGAACATACCTCAATGCTGAGCGTAGCATGACAGGGTTCCCCACACTGAAGATGTTCTTTACACTACCTTCAATCGATCTGTGGGAAACAGCAGGATCTTAGAGAATGTTTGCTAAGACCATCAACAATTAGGGCAGACCTACCCCCAGACCAACACTGATCTTCCGTGAGCGGCGCTCCCAAGTCTCTTTGTAACCTTATATGCACAAACTGACTTAGGCCACACCGGAGCCCAGGAACCTGCTGCTAGTCGGAGATCCAGATGACTACTGCGCGGCTGAGCGCATGAAAACTAGGCCCCGCCCACCGTGGGTGTAAATCGAATCAAATTGAGACCAGCATGGGAAGAAAAATATGTCGGTTTTCACATAACCCCAAACAACGAAAAAACGCCAATGTGCCCCTCTTAAACACACATTCCCTTAGCCAGGTATAAGTTATTACAATAACGACAGCCCTTAGGGAACGAACCGCATCTCCCAGCGTCAGCCCACACACAGCATAGTCAGCATAAGTGAACACAATAAAGTCACTGCGCAAACACACTTGATAATTAATAAAAGGGAATTCCAGGCACACCATTTCATTTTACATAGTGCATACCGTTATCCCTCCCCAGTACAGGGGATAATGTTAGCCTGTTCTGATGTATCTATTCCCCCCAGAAGCAAATGACTGAACATACCTCAATGCTGAGCGTAGCATGACAGGGTTCCCCACACTGAAGATGTTCTTTACACTACCTTCAATCGATCTGTGGGAAACAGCAGGATCTTAGAGAATGTTTGCTAAGACCATCAACAATTAGGGCAGAAAATAAAATGTCTCCACTCCTCTTGGGAAATTATTGACTGACGATTTCTCCCTGAGAAAAATAGTACTCACTGGCACCATTTTAAAACAAAAAACTTCTTGATTGAAGAATCTAAACTAACACCTCACTTTACCTCTTCCTATCACTAACACAGGCAAAGAGAATGACTAGAGTAAGAAGGAGGGGAGGAGCTATATATACAGCTCTGCTGTGGTGCTCTTTGCCTCCTCCTGCTGACCAGGAGGCGTAATCCCATAAGTAAGGATGAAATCCGTAGACTCGTCATATCTTGTAAAAGAAATTACAATTTTTTTAAACTAATTACACCTAATCTAAACCCCCTAATAAAATAAAAAAGCCCCCAAAATAAAAAAAAATCCCTACCCTATACTAAATTACAAATAGCCCTTAAAAGGGCTTTTTGCGGGGCATTGCCCCCAAAGTAATCAGCTCTTTTACCTGTAAAAAAATATACAATACCCCCCACACATTAAAACTCACCACCCACACACCCAACCCTACTCTAAAACCCACCCAATACCCCCTTAATAAAACCTAACACTAACCCCCTGAAGATCCTCCAGACGGTCCGAAGTCTTCATCCAATCCGGGCAGAAGAAGTCCTCCAGACGGCCAGAAGTCTTCATCCAGGCGGCATCTTCTATCTTCATCCATCCGGAGCAGGTCCATCTTCAAGACATCCGACGCGGAGCATCCTCTTCTTTCCGACGACTAACACTAAATGATGGTACCTTTAAGTGACGTCATCCAAGATGGCGTCCCTTCAATTCCGATTGGCTGATAGAATTCTATCAGCCAATCGGAATTAAGGTAGAAACAAATCCTATTGGCTGATCCAGTCTAAGGGTTAGACTTAGGTTTAGGGGTTAATATATTTATTATAGTGGCGGCGACGTTGTGGGCAGCAGATTAGGGGTTAATAAATGTAGTTAGGTTGCGGCGACATTGGGAGCGGCAGATTAGGGGTTAATAAATATAATCTAGGGTTCGGCGATGCTGGGGGCATCAGATTAGGGGTTCATAAGTATAATGTGGGTGGCGGCAGTGTCCAGAGCGGAAGATTAGGGGTTACTAATATAATGTAGGTGTCGGCAATGTCAGGGGCGGCAGATTAGGCATTAATATGTGTAAGATTAGGGGTGTTTAGACTCGGGGTTCATGTTAGGGTGTTAGGTGTATTTTCCCATAGGAATCAATGGGGCTACTTTAGGAGCTGAACGTTGCTTTTTTGCAGGTGTTAGGTTTTTTTCCAGCAGAATCTGCCCCATTGATTCCTATGGGGAAATCGTGCACGAGCACGTTTAGCCAGCTCACCGCTACCGTAAGCAGCGCTGGTATTAAGGTAAGATGTGGAGCAAAATTTTGCTCTCCGCTCACTTTTTTGAGGCTTACGCCGGGTTTAAAAAAAACCGTAATACCAGCGTTGTCTGTAGGTGAGCGGTGAGCTGAAACTGCTCATTAGCCCTGCAAGCCTTACCGACAAAAACTGGTAATCTAGCCGTAAATAATTATCAGAAAGCCGCTAAATCCAAATTCATGTTTAGCCCCAAAGGGTGCATAGTTTTTAATTTGTGGATCCAGTAGGTTTCCCTCTGTCTCAGTCTCATGAATCTATTATATAAGTGAGATACAGGAACTTCTTCTATAGGTGTAATAATGTAACAATTAGGAAACCCCTTATGCTTCATATGACAATGTTTAATTAAACTATGTGATTTTTTATTCTTGATGATACTACAATAGTGTTCTGAACATCGATGGCTGAGACACCTAATAGTGCGGACAACATATTGGATCCCACACTCGCAAGATAATAGATAAATCACATAATGTGAAGCGCAGGTCAATAGACTTTTAATTTGATAAGTTTTCTTATTTACATGTGAATGGAAAACGAGATTACCATGACCGATATGGTCACACATCTTGCAATTAGTACTTCTACATTTAAAGGCTCCTCTACTAATTTTAGATAGGCGTCCCATAAATCTGTTACTATTATTTTGATAGTTAGTTCTAATAGTGTTCCTATGTTTAACAATTTTACTTGGAGCTAAGATGTTTTTTAGATTGGGAGCCTTCTTAAAAACTATAGAGGGCCTTTCCCCAATTAATTCACTTAAAATAGGGTCTCTCCTGAGTATTCTCCAGTGCTTATTAAGGGTTTGACGAATAAGTTTATGGCTACAGTTAGATTGTGTAATAAATCTAACATCAGAAGACTCTGCTGCCTCTTGTAATGCCCTACTATCTTTTTTGTAAGGTTGAAAATGCTCTTCCCTATTTTCATTTCTAGCATGATGATAGCTTTTGTCTATGATATCCAAAGGGTAGTGTTTTTCTATAAACCTTTAAGTATGAGGCTTTGTTCATAAGGGACATTCCGTTTCCATGGATAATGGTGATTACTAGAAAAGTCGAGATAGCTATTAATATCTAGTTTTAAAATGGCTGTGACTATCTATTCCACCTATATCTCAATAGGATATGAGCTCATGTAACACTTGTGGGTGTGTGATATGCAGAGCCTCTGATTGGCCAGCTGAGGTTTTAATAGAGCAACGTAATAGTAGACAATATGTAGCCTGATGAAACGGCGTATTGAGCCGAGAAACGCGTTGCTAAGCAACATTTTTTAAACCGGTTTTAATAAAAGTTTTAATATAGCTGTACCTTGCTCTTGGATTATTCGCATCACACTCCTTTGGAGTTCGTATTGTGGGGATATCTGTTAGCGTCTCTCCACCTAACCCTCCTACTGGATGTAGCACACTTTGACACCGGAAGCCGTAATTCCACCACGAGACGAGCCCCTCTCGCAGCTCATTTGCCGCTGGGGAGTCAGCCGGACGGCTCTGAAGTTTTGGCTTGTCTATTATTGCACTAGATGTGCATGTACACTTGTGAGTACCTGATCATTATTATATGATATCGCTTTGCATACCTAGAAGTTGCTGCACCAAGGGCGCCTCTTTTTGTGTCTTTTAGGACTCGATGACATTATCTGTTTTCACCTGTAGAGAGAGCTGCCCATCTGCTATATCTTTGGTCTGCTGCTGAAAGACTCTATCAGGGACTGTATTGAACTCATACATTATATGTTTATAGTGCTTATAGAATAATAACCAATATTTGCTATTGTTATAACAAGCTCATATTATTGTCCTAATTAACATTGCTCTTCTATTAAACTGAACTACT
Organism: Bombina bombina; assembly: GCF_027579735.1. NCBI lineage: Eukaryota > Metazoa > Chordata > Amphibia > Anura > Bombinatoridae > Bombina > Bombina bombina. The sequence continues at coordinate 428,561,783 of NC_069505.1, forward strand.
ACCCTATTCCTTTTTTATAAGGAAGGGCTGGTAGTTTTAGGTGCACCTCGTTTTTAAACAACATATATAGTGTTGTTTTTTTTGTTTTAAGATATGGTGACATGAGCAAGATATGGTGACATGGGCAAGTTATGGTGATATGGGCATGATATGGTGATATGGGCAAGATATGGTGATGTGGGCAAAATATGGTGATGTGGGCAAAATATGGTGACATAGGCAATATATGGTGACATGAGCAAGATATGGTGACATGGGCAAGATATGGTGATGTGGGCAAGAGGCATGATATGGTGACATGGGTAAGATATAGTGACGTGGGCAAGAGGCAAGATATGGTGACATGAGCAAGATATGATGACATGGGCAAGATATGATGACATGAGCAAGATATGGTGACATGAGCAAGACATGGTGACATGAGCAAGACATGGTGACATGGGCAAGATATGGTGACGTGATCAAGATATGGTGACGTGAGCAAAATATGTTGACGTGGGCAAGTTATGGTGATATGGGCATGATATGGTGACATGGGCAAGATATGGTGACATGGGCAAAATATGGTGATGTGGGCAAGATATGGTGACATAGGCAATATATGGTGACATGGGCAAGATATGGTGATGCGGGCAAGAGGCAAGATATGGTGATGTGGGCAAGAGGCAAAATATGGTGACATGGGCAAGATATGGTGACATGGGCATAATATGGTGACGTGGGCAAGAGGAAAGATATGGTGACATAGGCAAGATATGTTGACGTGGGCATGAGGTAAGATATGGTGACACGAGCAAGATATGGTGATGTAGGCAAGATATGGTGACAAGAGACAAGATATGGTGACTTGAGCAAGATTTGGTGAGATGGGCAAGATATGATGACATGAGCAAGATATGGTGACATGAGCAAGATATGTTCGCATGGGCAAGATATGGTGACATGAGCAAGATATGGTGACGTGGGCAAAATATGGTGATGTGGGCAAAATATGGTGACATGGGCAATATATGGTGACATGAGCATGATATGGTGGCATGGGCACAATATGGTGACGTGGGCAAGAGGCATGATATGGTGACATGGGCAAGATATGGTGACATGGGCAAGAGGCAAAATATGGTGACATGGGCAAGATATGGTGACATGAACAAGATATAGTGACATGGGCAAGATGGTGACATGGGCAAGATATGGTGACGTGGACAAGAGGCAAGATATGGTGACATGGGCAAGATATGGGGACATGGGCAAGATATGGTGACATGAGCAAGATATGGTGACATGGGCAAGATATGGTGATGTGGGCAAAATATGGTGATGTGGGCAAGATAAGGTGACGTGGGCAATATGGTGACATGAGCAAGATATGGTGACATGGGCAAGAGGCAAGATATGGTGACGTGGGCAAGATATGATGACATGGGCAAAAGGCAAGATATGGTGACATGGGCAAGATATGGTGACGTGGGCAAGATATGGTGACGTGGGCAAGAGGCAAGATATGGTGACATGAGCAAGATATGGTGACTTGGGCAAGATATGGTGACGTGGGCAATATATGGTGACATGAGCAAGATATGGTGACATGAGCAAGATATGGTGATATGGGCAAAAGGCAAGATATGGTGACATGAGCAAGATATGGTGACATGGGCAAGATATGGTGACATGAGCAAAACATGGTGACATGGGCAAGATATGGTGACGTGGGCAAGATATGGTGACGTGGGCAAGAGGCAAGATATGGTGACATGGGCAAGATATAGTGACATGGGCAAGATATGATGACGTGAGCAAGATATGGTGACATGGGTCATGGGTAAGATATGGTGACGTGGGCAAGAGGCAAGATATGGTGACATGAGCACAATATGGGGACGTGGGCAAGATATGTGACATGGGCAAGATATGGTGACGTGGGCAAGATATGGTGACATGGGCAAGATATGGTGATAAGGGCAAGAGGCAAGATATGGTGACGTGTCAAGATATGGTGACATGGGCAAGAGGCAAGATATGGTGACATGGGAAGATATGGTGACGTGGGCAAGAGGCAAGATATGGTGACATGGGCAAGAAGCAAGATATGGTGACGTGGGCAAGATATGGAACATATTATGTTAATTATTCTACAACGCAGAGATTAGATTATTACAAAAACAAAAAGTATAAATTGATTACTCAAACTCCTGACTCCCAGTGGATATGTGGAAAACCATCTTCCTCTTTGCGCTGTATTCAAAGGCTGTGAGAAAGCCGGGCTCCTAAAGAAGGGACATAGTGTAACCACAACTGATCATGTCGCATTAAACATTGCTCATATATTAAGTTTTGAGGTATTACACTCATATATACACATTAAATATAATGGGCTATATTACAAGTGGAGTGCTAATGTATTGCACACCTCCAAACGGGCAAATTATATATCCATAAAATAGTTTGGACTAGTTTGGGTCCTGGGAGTATATAATACCTTTCATGTAACAAAAGTTGCCTGCTTTACCAGTAAAATGTTATGAGATATTTGAGTTATAATTTCATTATGGAGAGGTAATAAGGTATTTATTTTTTTGTACAATTTTATTTGAGTCAACATAACAGTCTTCATTACCTTTCCTTTATTTGTCGCTCAGACATATTGGGCCAGATTACAAGTTGAGTGTTATTTAACGCTCCCGCTCGAGCGTTATCTGCGCTAGAAGTAAGCTTTTTGCGTGCATCAGGTAGCGCGTTCCGAATTACAAGTTAAAAGTAAACTGCTTTTGCTCGCATGATAACCCCATAGAGATCAATGGAGCAACAAAAATAGGGCGGGGGGGGGGGGTAAAAAAGAACACCCTACTCGCGTGCAAACCCGATTGCATATTCTCAAGTGTGCTAACTTGACATGAAAATATAAATATATTACATTCCCATGTTCTTCACATAGCAGAATATGTTCTATGTATTCATAAATACATATTTTTACATATATCTGATGGTATTTTGCTACAATATATATATATCTAATAAGCAAACAGAGGATATACACAAGTAACTCAAACCAAACGTAGGGCTGTTTAAATATAGTGGAAATGCTTTTGCTTCAAAAATGGCAATATATCTGCATCAGTGTTGCCAATTCTTATTATCCCTATGCTATGCACTAGGTACGAAATGTATATGAAACCAAAAGTTCAATGTCCTCAAATAGACAAAACCTTATAACTGGTGTAAACCCGCTCCAAAAGTAACATCCATCAACTCCAAGGAAAACAGTCCTTAAGTATCCCCAAACATGACACTCTTTGAAGGCCGAGGCATACCCCTTTAAATCAACAGTAATGTCTCTTGCCGATAAACCCCAATCTCTGTAATGTTGCTATTAGCAGATATAGACTCACCGGCTCTCAGATGTTCTGTTATGATGAAGAGCATGTACCTGGGTGTCCGGAATGAGTTGTCACTAGTTCCGAAGTACTTGTACTGCTGCACGCCAGGGAAACTACTCTCTTGACTTCCTGGATAGCACTAACCGCACTATTCCGTATCCGGTATAGCCGCTCCAGGATCTCAGCTGCCGGGAGTAACACAGAGAGGTGGGTATGTCCAAATCGGCCAATCAGATGTTTCGTTCTCCACTTCGGGTATGCTCATCAGGGGGAGGTGTGTCCATCTACACCAATCGGATGTGTTAGAAGCCGGTCCCAGTCCTCACTTGATAGAAAACAGCCTGGGAGCTTTAAGTAGAAAGCCTAAATGATTCCTGGTCAGTAGATACGTTTTTCACAAACAGAAGATATTGTAGGCTTGAAATAGTAAAAACAGTTCTTTTATTGATCCCACATAGGGTATAATATAACCTAGGAGGTTATAGCAAGAGTTTGTACAACACAAATGAGCATTGAAATGCTAACATGTTTCGGCCAGCGGCCGTAATCGTAGCTGATCAATGCTTCTGCAATAAAAATATTTCAAAGCAGGGCTCATTCCCAATTGGTTGGCTTGTAGTCCAATCGGATACCTTACAGCCAGGGTGTGTTGCAGTCTCACAGTGTGGACTAATTAATTAGTTAACCCTCTCATCATGATCATATTATTGACACATGTCTGGACTGCAATAGGCAAAGACACATATATATCCTGTCGGCATAAATATGCAGATATTCTTACAAAATGTATTATACATACTTCATAGAAACAGACATGAATAATTGGGTGGTAGTTGTGAAAAGTAGAAAATTGTCCTCGGTAATACTGAATACATCAACATTACTATGCTTAGAAATAGATAAATATATAGATAAATTTGTAAATGTTTACTCTGTGTTAAAGGACTTTAGTCCCCACAATACCCATTATGGCAGTGCTTTCCAAACTGTGTGTCGGGACACACTAGTGTGTCGGCAGCAGTGTGTAGGTGTGTCCCTGCTTCAGCACAATTTTTTTTAAATTTTTTTTTTTGGGTTTCTGACTTTCCACCTGCCTGCTATGCATATCACATGGATGACACGTGATTGATACCTAGGGGGTCACAGATCATCTTAACCTATTGGCATAGCTCAGTGGGAAATGAAACTATTCCCATTGGTGGCTTTGGCGGCACATTGGCTCCTGACTGCACGTGTAGTCTCCTTAATTGGCTTGTGACTGCATGTGTAGTCAGTGAGTGGGACAGCAGTGTGTTTGCAGCGCGGGCAGTAGTCAATCGGACTCACCAAGCTCTGAGGGCGGCAGCTTAAATGCTGAGCTGAAATCAGAAGTCAGTGGGGGTTTTTTGCAACTAGCTCCCAGTAGTGCATTGCTGTTCCTGCTCTTGATATATGGATAGGAAGGGGAAGCTTAAAAATGCGAGTGTCTAATATTCCACCAAATATTCATAAACTGTGTTCATCCCATCAACCTCATACATCCCATTAAAATAGTCAGTAGCTATTGGTGGTGTTAAACTTTTTTTTAATTATTGCACATACATACTGTTACTTGTAAATACATTTTGTTATTATATAATTTATGTGTCCGTATCTCTTAAAACAAGTTAGTTTAACCTCCTGTTTGCCAGTACAACTGAATTACTGTGTCGCGAAATGATGTAGGTCTAAAAAGTGTGTCACTGACATGAAAAGTTTGGAAAGCTCTGCATTATGGTTTTAAAACATGTGAAATCTCAATTTACAGATATATCCAATAGAGTACAATATCATCACTGTCCCATTCAAACCAAGAATTAGAGCATTACATATACACCAAGAAGGGAATCCTCTTCATTATAAATAACCGTGTTTGAAACAGTGTTAGAAATGGTGATATGTTGGTAACAATGCGGGTGTAGTTACACATATACATATATACACACACGTGCACATACATACATATATATGCATACATGTATATATATATACACATAAGGAGAAGAGGAGAGTAGGAGAGTGACGGGACAGCAATATCTAATAGAATATTGAATAAAATGTTAGCAAAATGTAATGGTATATAAATCTTTGTGCATATATGGATTAATAGAATGATGTATGATCCTAAATCAATCCCAGTGGTAATACCAGCAGATACACAAACATATATATACAAATATTTTTGGTAATTTAGATGTCATCTAAAAATAGTTATTGATTGTTAATGAATCTAGACACTTTTGTATTAATGTACATTGTATCCCTAGTCATATTGTTCTAGAATTGAACAGCAGAATAAGAATCTTGATTAGGATTAATTAAGTTTTTAAATATACATGTATTCTATATATAAACCATAATGGGTATTGTGGGGACTAATGTCCTTTAACACAGAGTAAACATTTACAAATGTATCTATATATTTATCTATTTCTAAGCATAGTAATGTTGATGTATTCAGTATTACCGAGCACAATTTTCTACTTTTCACAACTACCACCCAATTATTCATGTCTGTTTCTATGAAGTATGTATAATACATTTTGTAAGAATATCTGCATATTTATGCCGACAGGGGGGTCGATCCGATAAAAATCGCCGCCCGCAAAAGTCGGCGACGCCAATATTTGCGCGTGTTTGGTATCCTATATACGGCGTAACCTAGAAGTTACGCGCGTATATTTCTGCCGTCGCCCGTAGTTTTTTGGGCCATAGGCAGGTATACCAAACCCGCGCAGTTTGGTATCCAATATACAGCGTAAGGACTTACGTGGCGAAAATGGAGAAATCTTACTCCATTTTCACCTCGCCACAAAAAGCAGCCGTAAGAAGCCTTACGCTGACTATTGGAGCCCTGTAACTCCCTAAACTGGCTGCTAAAATAAACCTAACACCTAACGCATGCGCAATGTCTATCTCCCTGTCAACCGCGATCTGCTAAAAAAAAACTAACACCTAACGCATGCGCAATGTTTATCTCCCTGTCAACCGCGATCCCCCGCCGCAATCCCTAATAAAGTATTTAACCCCTAAACCGCCGCCATCTACATAAACTAACCCCGTACTGTGAGCCCCTAAAACCGCCACCATCTAACTGATCTATCCCCTAATGTGAACCCCTTACACCGCCGCCATCTATATTAAAATTATTAACCCCTAATTTAATCTACCTACCCCGCCGCCAGCTATATTATCTATATTAACCCTAAGTATATTATAGTTAATATAGTTATTATATTATATATATATTAACTATATTAACCCTAATTATATTAGGGTTAATATAGTTAATATAGTTACTATAGTATTTATATAAACTATATTAACTCTATCTAACCCTAACACCCCTAACTAAATTCTTATTAAATAAATCTAATTCATATTATAAACTAAAATATTCCTATTTAAATCTAAATACTTACCTATAAAATAAACTCTAAGATAGCTACAATGTAATTAATAATTACATTATAGCTATGTTAGGGTTTATATTTATTTTACAGGTAAATTGTTAATTATTTTAACTAGGTATAATAGCTATTAAATAGTTATTAACTATTTAATAGCTACCTAGTTAAAATAATTACCCAATTATCTGTAAAATAAATCCTAACCTAAGTTACAAATACACCTACACTATCAATAAATTAAATAAACTACAAATATCTATCTAAAAATACAATTAAATAAACTAAACTAAATTACAAAAAAAAAACATAATTTATGCTTACCTGATAAATTCCTTTCTTCTGTAGTGTGATCAGTCCACGGGTCATCATTACTTGTGGGATATTAACTGCTCCCCTACAGGAAGTGCAAGAGGATTCACCCAGCAGAGTTGCTATATAGCTCCTCCCCTCTACGTCACCTCCAGTCATTCGACCAAGGACCAACGAGAAAGGAGAAGCCAAGGGTGTAGTGGTGACTGGAGTATAATTTAAAAAATATTTACCTGCCTTAAAAAACAGGGCGGGCCGTGGACTGATCACACTACAGAAGAAAGGAATTTATCAGGTAAGCATAAATTATGTTTTCTTCTGTTAAGTGTGATCAGTCCACGGGTCATCATTACTTGTGGGATACCAATACCAAAGCAAAAGTACACGGATGACGGGAGGGATAGGCAGGCTCTTTATACAGAAGGAACCACTGCCTGAAGAACCTTTCTCCCAAAAATAGCCTCCGAGGAAGCAAAAGTGTCAAATTTTTAAAATTTGGAAAAAGTATGAAGCGAAGACCAAGTTGCAGCATTGCAAATCTGTTCAACAGAGGCCTCATTCTTAAAGGCCCAAGTGGAAGCCACAGCTCTAGTGGAATGAGCTGTAATTCTTTCAGGAGGCTGCTGTCCAGCAGTCTCATAAGCTAAACGAATTATGCTACGAAGCCAAAAAGAGAGAGAGGTAGCAGAAGCTTTTTGACCTCTCCTCTGACCAGAGTAAACGACAAACAGGGAAGACGTTTGTCGAAAATCTTTAGTTGCCTGTAAATAAAATTTAAGGGCACGAACTACATCCAGATTGTGCAAAAGACGTTCCTTCCTCGAAGAAGGATTTGGGCACAAGGATGGAACAACAATCTCCTGATTGATATTCCTGTTAGTGACTACCTTAGGTAAGAACCCAGGCTTAGTACGCAGAACTACCTTATCCGAGTGAAAAATCAAATAAGGAGAATCACAATGTAAGGCTGATAACTCAGAGACTCTTCGAGCCGAGGAAATAGCCATTAAAAATAGAACTTTCCAAGATAACAACTTTATATCAATGGAATGAAGGGGTTCAAATGGAACACCCTGTAAAACGTTAAGAACAAGGTTTAAACTCCATGGTGGAGCCACAGCTTTAAACACAGGTTTAATCCTGGCCAAAGCCTGACAAAAAGCCTGAACGTCTGGAACTTCTGACAGACGCTTGTGTAACAGAATGGACAGAGCTGAGATCTGTCCCTTTAAGGAACTAGCGGATAACCCCTTTTCTAAACCTTCTTGTAGAAAAGACAATATCCTAGGAATCCTAACCTTACTCCAAGAGTAACCTTTGGATTCGCACCAATATAGGTATTTACGCCATATTTTATGGTAAATCTTTCTGGTGACAGGCTTCCTAGCCTGTATTAAGGTATCAATAACTGACTCAGAAAAACCACGCTTTGATAAGATCAAGCGTTCAATTTCCAAGCAGTCAGCTTCAGAGAAGTTAGATTTTGATGTTTGAAAGGACCCTGAATCAGAAGGTCCTGTTTCAGAGGTAACGACCAAGGTGGACAGAATGACATGTCCACCAGATCTGTATACCAAGTCCTGCGTGGCCATGCAGGCGCTATTAGAATCACTGATGCTTTCTCCTGTTTGATTCTGGCAATCAATCGAGGAAGCATCGGGAAAGGTGGAAACACATAAGCCATCCTGAAGGTCCATGGTGCTGTCAAGGCATCTATCAGGACCGCTCCCGGATCCCTGGATCTGGACCCGTAGCGCGGAAGCTTGGCGTTCTGTCGAGACGCCATGAGATCTATCTCTGGTTTGCCCCAACGTGGAAGTATTTGGGCAAAGACCTCTGGATGAAGTTCCCACTCCCCCGGATGAAAAGTCTGACGACTTAAGAAATCCGCCTCCCAGTTCTCCACTCCCGGGATGTGGATTGCAGACAGGTGGCAAGAGTGAGACTCTGCCCAGCGAATTATCTTCGATACTTCCATCATTGCTAGGGAGCTTCTTGTCCCTCCCTGATGGTTGATATAAGCTACAGTCGTGATGTTGTCCGACTGGAACCTGATGAACCCCCGAGTTGCTAACTGGGGCCAAGCCAGAAGAGCATTGAGGACTGCTCTCAATTCCAGAATGTTTATTGGAAGAAGACTCTCCTCCTGATTCCATAGTCCCTGAGCCTTCAGAGAATTCCAGACAGCGCCCCAACCTAGTAGGCTGGCGTCTGTTGTTACAATTGACCAGTCTGGCCTGCTGAATGGCATTCCCCTGGACAGATGTGGCCGATAAAGCCACCATAGAAGAGAATTTCTGGTCTCTTGAATGGAATGAAGGACACGGCATGCATTTTGAAGTTTTGTTAACCTGTCCTCTGTCAGGTAAATCTTCATTTCTACAGAATCTATCAGAGTCCCCAGGAAGGGAACTCTTGTGAGTGGAAAGAGAGAACTTTTCTCTTCGTTCACTTTCCATCCATGCGACCTTAGAAATGCCAGTACTATCTCTGTATGAGATTTGGCAGTTTGAAAGCTTGAAGCTTGTATCAGTATGTTGTCTAAGTACGGAGCTACTGAAATTCCTCGCGGTCTTAGTACCGCCAGAAGAGTGCCCAGAACCTTTGTGAAGATTCTTGGAGCCGTAGCCAGTCCGAATGGAAGAGCTACAAACTGGTAATGCCTGTCTAAAAAGGCAAACCTTAGATACCGGTAATGACTTCTGTGAATCGGTATGTGAAGGTAAGCATCCTTTAAATCCACTGTGGTCAAGTACTGACCCTCTTGGATCATGGGCAAAATTGTTCGAATAGTTTCCATCTTGAACGATGGAACTCTTAGGAATTTGTTTAGGATCTTTAAATCCAAGATTGGCCTGAAGGTTCCCTCTTTTTGGGAACTACAAACAGATTTGAGTAAAACCCTTGTCCTTGTTCCAACCGCGGAACTGGATGGATCACTCCCATTAATAAAAGATCTTGTACGCAGCGTAGAAACGCTTCCTTCTTTGTTAGGTTTGTTGACAACCTTGACAGATGAAATCTCCCTCTTGGGGGAGAGGATTTGAAGTCCAGAAGGTATCCCTGAGATATGATCTCTAACGCCCAGGGATCCTGAACATCTCTTGCCCAAGCCTGGGCGAAGAGGGAAAGTCTGCCCCCCACTAGATCCGGTCCCGGATCGGGGGCCCTCAATTCATGCTGTCTTAGGGGCAGCAGCAGGTTTTCTGGCCTGTTTGCCCCTGTTCCAGGACTGGTTAGGTTTCCAGCCTTGTCTGTAGCGAGCAACAGCTCCTTCCTGTTTTGGTGCAGAGGAAGTTGATGCTGCTCCTGCTTTGAAATTACGAAAGGAACGAAAATTGGACTGTCTAGCCTTGGCTTTGGCCTTGTCCTGAGGCAGGGCATGACCTTTACCTCCTGTAATGTCATCAATAATCTCTTTCAAGCCGGGCCCGAATAAGGTCTGCCCTTTGAAAGGAATATTAAGCAATTTAGATTTAGACGTAACATCAGCTGACCAGGATTTTAGCCACAGAGCTCTGCGTGCCTGAATGGCGAATCCTGAATTTTTAGCCGCAAGTTTAGTTAAATGTACTACGGCATCTGAAATAAATGAATTAGCTAACTTAAGGAATTTAAGTTTGTGTGTGATGTCATCTAGTGTGGATGATTGAAGTGTCTCTTCCAGAGACTCAAACCAAAATGCTGCTGCAGCCGTGACAGGCGCAATACATGCAAGAGGTTGCAATATAAACCCTTGTTGAACAAACATTTTCTTAAGGTAACCCTCTAATTTTTTATCCATTGGATCTGAAAAAGCACAGCTATCCTCCACTGGGATAGTGGTACGCTTAGCTAAAGTAGAAACTGCTCCCTCCACCTTAGGGACCATTTGCCATAAGTCCCGTGTGGCGGCGTCTATTGGAAACATTTTTCTGAATATAGGAGGGGGTGAGAAAGGCACACCGGGTCTATCCCACTCCTTAGTAACAATGTCAGTAAGTCTCTTAGGTATAGGAAAAACGTCAGTACTCGTCGGTACCGCAAAATATTTATCCAACCTACACATTTTTTCTGGGATTGCAACTGTGTTACAATCATTCAGAGCCGCTAATACCTCCCCTAGTAACACACGGAGGTTCTCAAGCTTAAATTTAAAATTTTAAATGTCTGAGTCCAGTTTATTTGGATCAGAACCGTCACCCACAGAATGAAGCTCTCCGTCTTCACGTTCTGCAAACTGTGACGCAGTATCAGACATGGCCCTTGCATTATCAGCGCACTCTGTTCTCATCCCAGAGTGATCACGTTTACCTCTTAGTTCTGGTAGTTTAGCCAAAACTTCAGTCATAACAGTAGCCATATCTTGTAATGTGATTTGTAATGGCCGCCCAGATGCACTCGGCGCTACAATATCACGCACCTCCTGAGCGGGAGATGCAGGTACTGACACGTGAGGCGAGTTAGTCGGCATAACTCTCCCCTCGTTGTTTGGTGAAATATGTTCAATTTGTACAGATTGACTATTTTTTAAAGTAGCATCAATACATTTAGTACATAAATTTCTATTGGGCTCCACTTTGGCATTAACACATATAGCACAGAGATATTCCTCTGAATCAGACATGTTTAACACACTAGCAAATAAACAGCAACTTGGAAATACTTTTCAAAGTAATTTACAAATAATATGAAAACGAACTGTGCCTTTAAGAAGCACAGAAAATATTATAACAGATAAAATAATTAAGTTATAGCATCAATCTTTGTCAGAATATACAGTTTTAGCAAAGGATTGTTCCCCTCAGCAAATGATAACTAACCCAGGCAGCAGAAAAAAATACACAAATAAACGTTTTTTATATCACAGTCAATACAATCAGCACAGCTCTGCTGTGAATGATTTCTTCCCTCAAAAAAGACTCTTGAGATCCCTGAACTCTGTAGAGATGAACCGGATCATGCAGGAAGAAAATGAACCTCTGACTGAGTTTTTCTGATGCATAGTGAAAGCACCAAAATGGCCCCTCCCCCACACACATAACAGTGAGAGGGATCAGTGAACTGCTCTAATTTAAATCAAAACTATTGCCAAGTGGAAAAAAAGTGCCCAAAACATTTTTTCACCCAGTACCTCAGAGAAAAAAACGTTTTTACATGCCAGCAAAAAAACGTTTTACCTCAATAATTAATTGTCATTTAAAACCTATTGCAAGTCCCTGCAAAATAGGTTAAGTCTATGTATACAGTTTAAAAGCCAGAGAAGTACCATTTCCCAGAAAACTGAAGTGTAAAATATACATACATGACAGCCTGATATCAGCTACATCTACTGCATTCAAGGCTGAGTTTACATTATAACGGTATGGCAGGATTTTCTCATCAATTCCATGTCAGAAAATAATAAACTGCTACATACCTCTTTGCAGATTAATCTGCCTGCTGTCCCCTGATCTGAAGTTTACCTCTCCTCAGATGGCCGAGAAACAGCAATATGATCTTAACTACTCCGGCTAAAATCATAGAAAAACTCAGGTAGATTCTTCTTCAAATTCTACCAGAGAAGGAATAACACACTCCGGTGCAATTATAAAATAACAAACTTTTGATTGAAGATATAAAAACTAAATATATCACCATAGTCCTCTCACACATCCTATCTAGTCGTTGGGTGCAAGAGAATGACTGGGGGTGACGTAGAGGGGAGGAGCTATATAGCAACTCTGCTGGGTGAATCCTCTTGCACTTCCTGTAGGGGAGCAGTTAATATCCCACAAGTAATGATGACCCGTGGACTGATCACACTTAACAGAAGAAACAAACACTAAATTACAAAAAATAAAAAAAAGATTACAAGATTTTTAAGCTAATTACACCTATTCTAAACCCCCTAATAAAATAATAAAGCCCCCCAAAATAAAAAAATTCCCTACCCTATTCTAAATTAAAAAAAGTTCAAAGCTCTTTTACCTTACCAGCCCTTAAAAGGGCCTTTTGTGGGGGCATGCCCCAAAGAAAACTGCTCTTTTGCCTGCAAAAAAAAACACAATACCACCCCCCAATATTACAACCCACCACCCACATACCCCTAATCTAACCCAAACCCCCCTTAAATAAACCTAACACTACCCCCCTGAAGATCTCCCTACCTTGTATTCACCCAGCCGGGCCGAACTCCTCATCCGATCCAAGCGATGTCTTCCAGCAAGCGGCAGTGAAGTCTTCTTCCATCCGGGCGATGTCTTGAAGCAAGCGGCAGAGAGTCTTCTTCCATCGGCGATGTCTTCAAGCAAATCGGCATCTTCAATCTTCTTTCTTCGCTCCTCCGCCGCGGAGCATCCATCCGGCACGACGACTTCCCGACGAATGAGGTTCCTTTAAATGACGTCATCCAAGATGGCGTCCGTCGAATTCCGATTGGCTGATAGGATTATATCAGCCAATCGGAATTAAGGTAGAAAAATCTGATTGGCTGATGGAATCAGCCAATCAGATTCATATGTATATAAATAAGTATATATAAATAAGTAGACAATACAGTGCACACAAATGTATATACATAAGTAGACAATACAGTGCACACAAATTTATATACATAAGTAGACAATACAGTGCACACAAATGTATATACATAAGTAGACAATAGAGTGCACACAAATGTATATAAATAAGTAGACAATAGAGTGCACACAAATGTATATAAATAAGTAGACAATAGAGTGCACACAAATGTATATAAATAAGTAGACAATACAGTGTAACAAATGTATATAAATAAGTAGACAATACAGTGCACACAAATGTATATAAATAAGTAGCCAATACAGTGCACACAAATGTATATAAATAAGTAGCCAATACAGTGTAACAAATGTATATAAATAAGTAGACAATACAGTGTACACAAATGTATATACATAAGTAGACAATAGAGTGTACACAAATGTATATACATAAGTAGACAATACAGTGCACGCAAATGTATATAAATAAGTAGACAATACAGTGCACACAAATGTATATAAATAAGTAGACAATACAGTGCACACATATGTATATAAATAAGTAGACACTACAGTGCACACAAATGTAAATAAATAAGTAGACACTACAGTGCACACAAATGTAAATAAATAAGTAGACAATACAGTGCACACAAATGTATATAAATAAGTAGACAATACAGTGCACACAAATGTATATAAATAAGTAGACAATACAGTGCACACAAATGTATATAAATAAGTAGACAATACAGTGCACACAAATGTATATAAATAAGTAGACAATACAGTGCACACAAATGTATATACATAAGTAGACAATACAGTGCACACAAATGTATATAAATATGTAGACAATACAGTGTACACAAATGTAAATAAATAAGTAGACAATACAGTGTACACAAATGTATATAAATAAGTAGACAATACAGTGTAACAAATGTATATAAATAAGTAGCCAATACAGTGCACACAAATGTATATAAATAAGTAGACAATACAGTGCACACAAATGTATATAAATAAGTAGACACTACAGTGCACACAAATGTAAATAAATAAGTAGACAATACAGTGCACACAAATGTATATAAATAAGTAGACAATACAGTGCACACAAATGTAAATAAATAAGTAGACAATACAGTGCACACAAATGTATATAAATAAGTAGACACTACAGTGCACACAAATGTAAATAAATAAGTAGACAATACAGTGTAACAAATGTATATAAATAGATAGACAGTACAGTGCACACAAATGTAAATAAATAAGTAGACAATACAGTGCACACAAATGTATATAAATAAGTAGACACTACAGTGCACAAAAATGTATATAAATAAGTAGACAATACAGTGCACACAAATGTAAATAAATAAGTAGACAATACAGTGTAACAAATGTAAATAAATAAGTAGACAATACAGTGCACACAAATGTAAATAAATAAGTAGACAATACAGTGCACACAAATGTAAATAAATAAGTAGACAATACAGTGCACACAAATGTAAATAAATAAGTAGACAATACAGTGTAACAAATGTATATAAATACAAATGCTGTTTGTGGTCAATGACACCAAGTAAGTCCTCTGTAAAGGACAAAGGTTGAGTAGTTATATTTTATTTCTCTATAAGCACCATCTAGTGGTACCAACTTAATATTACCCTGATTTGTTTTATAAGGTACTCCTGGGATGATGCTGTGACATTAGCCCTGGGCCCAACTCACTATAACTCACTATTAACTTGTTAGCAGCTTCCTTTATCTTCTCTACTTTCGCTTCAGAGAGGCCCTTGATATTACACATCGCTTTTTTAGTGGTCATCTGAATCCCTTTCACTGTGCAGATCAGTCTTAACTTGAATTGCGCTAAAGCGATCACGTTTACTTTCAACTTGTAATATGTGTGAAAAACCTGATGTGTGCAAACACACGTGAAAAAACCCTATTCGCTTGTGTGTAACTGTCAGTGCTCTACTCGTAATCTAGCCCATTGATGGTGTACAAACGACAAAACCAAGAAATTGTTTTCTATAAGGTATATATGTTTGTTTCTTAAACTGCATTAACACTTTGTTAAAGAGAGTTTAAATTTTTTTTTTTACAAATACATGACTAGGTTACAAGTGGGGCGCTATTTAGCACTTTCGTTCGTGCGCAAATACCGCCAGAAGTAAACTTTACGAATTGAAAGTAAAATATTTGTGCGCGAGCCAAGGCTGACGTGCGCTAACTTCAGGGATTAGCACCAAACAAACTTTTTCTCCCCATAGACTTCAATGTAGAGCACAAACTGGAAAAAAACATAATTTATGCTTACCTGATAAATTCCTTTCTTCTGTTGTGTGATCAGTCCACGGGTCATCATTACTTCTGGGATATAACTCCTCCCCAACAGGAAATGCAAGAGGATTCACCCAGCAGAGCTGCATATAGCTCCTCCCCTCTACGTCAGTCCCAGTCATTCGACCAAGAATCAACGAGAAAGGAGTAACCAAGGGTGAAGTGGTGACTGGAGTATAATTTAAAAGATATTTACCTGCCTTAAAACAGGGCGGGCCGTGGACTGATCACACAACAGAAGAAAGGAATTTATCAGGTAAGCATAAATTATGTTTTCTTCTGTTATGTGTGATCAGTCCACGGGTCATCATTACTTCTGGGATACCAATACCAAAGCAAAAGTACACGGATGACGGGAGGGATAGGCAGGCTCATTATACAGAAGGAACCACTGCCTGAAGAACCTTTCTCCCAAAAATAGCCTCCGAAGAAGCAAAAGTGTCAAATTTGTAAAATTTGGAAAAAGTATGAAGCGAAGACCAAGTTGCAGCCTTGCAAATCTGTTCAACAGAGGCCTCATTCTTAAAGGCCCAAGTGGAAGCCACAGCTCTAGTGGAGTGAGCTGTAATTCTTTCAGGAGGCTGCTGTCCAGCAGTCTCATAGGCTAAACGTATTATGCTACGAAGCCAAAAAGAGAGAGAGGTAGCAGAAGCTTTTTGACCTCTCCTCTGTCCAGAGTAAACGACAAACAAGGAAGAAGTTTGGCGAAAATCTTTAGTTGCCTGCAAGTAGAACTTGAGGGCACGAACTACATCCAGATTGTGTAAAAGACGTTCCTTCTTTGAAGAAGGATTTGGACACAAGGATGGGACAACAATCTCTTGATTGATGTTCCTGTTAGTGACTACCTTAGGTAAGAACCCAGGTTTAGTACGCAGAACTACCTTGTCTGAGTGAAAAATCAGATAAGGGGAATCACAATGTAAGGCTGATAACTCAGAGACTCTTCGAGCAGAGGAAATAGCCATTAAAAACAGAACTTTCCAAGATAACATTTTTATATCAATGGAATGAAGGGGTTCAAACGGAACACCCTGTAAAACTTAAGAACTAAGTTTAAACTCCATGGTGGAGCAACAGCTTTAAACACAGGCTTGATCCTAGCTAAAGCCTGACAAAAGGACTGGACGTCTGGACTTTCTGACAGACGTCTGCGTAACAAGATGGACAGAGCTGAAATCTGTCCCTTTAATGAACTAGCTGATAAACCCTTTTCTAAACCTTCTTGTAGAAAGGACAATATCCTAGCGATCCTAACCTTACTCCAGGAGTAACCTTTGGATTCGCACCAGTATAGGTATTTCCGCCATATTTTATGGTAAATCCTTCTGGTAACAGGCTTCCTAGCCTGAATCAGGGTATCAATAACCGACTCAGAAAAACCACGTTTTGATAAAATCAAGCGTTCAATTTCCAAGCAGTCAGCTTCAGAGAAGTTAGATTTTGATGTTTGAATGGACCCTGTATCAGAAGGTCCTGTCTTAGAGGTAGAGACCAAGGCGGACAGGATGACATGTCCACTAGATCTGCATACCAAGTCCTGCGTGGCCAAGCAGGTGCTATTAGAATTACTGATGCTCTCTCCTGTTTGATTTTGGCAATCAATCGAGGAAGCAGCGGGAAGGGTGGAAACACATAAGCCATCCTGAAGTTCCAAGGTGCTGTCAAAGCATCTATCAGAACTGCTCCCGGATCCCTGGATCTGGACCCGTAGCGAGGAAGTTTGGCGTTCTGGCGAGACGCCATGAGATCTATCTCTGGTTTGCCCCAACGTCGAAGTATTTGGGCAAAGACCTCCGGATGAAGTTCCCACTCCCCCGGATGAAGAGTCTGGCGACTCAAGAAATCCGCCTCCCAGTTCTCCACTCCCGGGATGTGGATTGCTGACAGGTGGCAAGAGTGAGACTCTGCCCAGCGAATTATCTTTGATACTTCCATCATTGCTAGGGAGCTTCTTGTCCCTCCCTGATGGTTGATGTAAGCTACAGTCGTGATGTTGTCCGACTGAAACCTGATGAACCCCCGAGTTATTAACTGGGGCCAAGCCAGAAGGGCATTGAGAACTGCTCTCAATTCCAGAATGTTTATTGGAAGGAGACTCTCCTCCTGATTCCATAGTCCCTGAGCCTTCAGAGAATTCCAGACAGCGCCCCAACCTAGTAGGCTGGCGTCTGTTGTTACAATTGTCCAGTCTGGCCTGCTGAATGGCATCCCCCTGGACAGGTGTGGCCGATGAAGCCACCATAGAAGAGAATTTCTGGTCTCTTGATTCAGATTCAGAGTAGGGGACAAATCTGAGTAATCCCCATTCCACTGACTTAGCATGCATAATTGCAGCGGTCTGAGGTGTAGGCGTGCAAACGGTACTATGTCCATTGCCGCTACCATTAAGCCGATCACCTCCATGCATTGAGCTACTGACGGGTGTTGAATGGAATGAAGGACGCGGCATGCATTTTGAAGTTTTGTTAACCTGTCTTCTGTCAGGTAAATCTTCATTTCTACAGAATCTATAAGAGTCCCCAAGAATGGAACTCTTGTGAGAGGAAAGAGAGAACTCTTCTTTTCGTTCACTTTCCATCCATGCGACCTTAGAAATGCCAGAACTAACTCTGTATGAGACTTGGCAGTTTGAAAGCTTGAAGCTTGTATTAGAATGTCGTCTAGGTACGGAGCTACCGAAATCCCTCGCGGTCTTAGTACCGCTAGAAGGGCACCCAGAACCTTTGTGAAGATTCTTGGAGCCGTAGCCAATCCGAATGGAAGAGCTACAAACTGGTAGTGCCTGTCTAAGAAGGCAAACCTTAGATACCGGTGATGATCTTTGTGGATCGGTATGTGAAGGTAAGCATCCTTTAAATCCACTGTGGTCATGTACTGACCCTCTTGGATCATGGGTAAGATTGTCCGAATAGTTTCCATTTTGAACGATGGAACTCTTAGGAATTTGTTTAGAGTCTTTAAATCTAAGATTGGCCTGAAAGTTCCCTCTTTTTTGGGAACCACAAACAGGTTTGAGTAGAACCCTTGTCCTTGTTCCGACCACGGAACCGGATGGATCACTCCCATTGTTAACAGATCTTGTACGCAGCGTAGAAACGCTTCTTTCTTTATCTGGTTTGTTGACAACCTTGACAGATGAAATCTCCCTCTTGGGGGAGATAATTTGAAGTCTAGAAGGTATCCCTGAGATATGATCTCTAGTGCCCAGGGATCCTGAACATCTCTTGCCCAGGCCTGGGCGAAGAGAGAGAGTCTGCCCCCTACTAGATCCGGTCCCGGATCGGGGGCTCTCGGTTCATGCTGTCTTTGGGGCAGCAGCAGGTTTCCTGGCCTGCTTGCTTTTGTTCCAGGACTGGTTAGGCTTCCAGCCTTGCCTGTAACGAGCAACAGCTCCTTCCTGTTTTGGTGCAGTGGAGGTTGATGCTGCTCCTGTTTTGAAATTCCGAAAGGGACGAAAATTAGACTGTCTAGCCTTAGCTTTGGCCTTGTCTTGAGGTAGGGCGTGGCCCTTACCTCCCGTAATGTCAGCGATAATTTCTTTCAAACCGGGCCCGAATAAGGACTGCCCCTTGAAAGGTATATTAAGTAATTTGGACTTAGAAGTAACATCAGCTGACCAGGATTTTAGCCACAGTGCCCTGCGTGCCTGTATGGCGAATCCTGAGTTCTTAGCCGTAAGTTTGGTTAAATGTACTACGGCCTCCGAAATGAAAGAATTAGCTAGTTTAAGGACTCTAAGCCTGTCCGTAATGTCGTCTAGCGTAGAGGAACTAAGGTTCTCTTCAAGCGACTCAATCCAAAATGCTGCCGCAGCCGTAATCGGCGCGATACATGCAAGGGGTTGTAATATAAAACCTTGTTGAACAAACATTTTCTTAAGGTAACCCTCTAATTTTTTATCCATTGGATCTGAGAAAGCACAGCTATCCTCCACCGGGATAGTGGTACGCTTAGCTAAAGTAGAAACTGCTCCCTCCACCTTGGGGACCGTTTGCCATAAGTCCCGAGTGGTGGCGTCTATTGGAAACATCTTTCTAAATATTGGAGGGGGTGAGAACGGCACACCGGGTCTATCCCACTCCTTAGTAACAATTTCAGTTAGTCTCTTAGGTATAGGAAAAACGTCAGTACTCGCCGGTACCGCAAAGTATTTATCCAACCTACACAGTTTCTCTGGTATTGCAACAGTGTTACAATCGTTGAGAGCTGCTAAGACCTCCCCTAGTAGTACACGGAGGTTCTCCAATTTAAATTTAAAATTTGAAATATCTGAGTCCAATCTGTTTGGATCAGAACCGTCACCCACAGAATGAAGCTCTCCGTCCTCATGCTCTGCGAGCTGTGACGCAGTATCAGACATGGCCCTAGCATTGTCAGCGCACTCTGTTCTCACCCCAGAGTGATCACGCTTGCCTCTTAGTTCAGGTAATTTAGACAAAACTTCAGTCATAACAGTAGCCATATCTTGTAATGTTATCTGTAATGGCCGCCCAGATGTACTAGGCGCCAAAATATCACGCACCTCCCGGGCGGGAGATGCAGGTACTGTCGCGTGAGGCGAGTTAGTCGGCATAACTCTCCCCTCGCTGTTTGGTGAAATTTGTTCACATTGTACAGATTGACTTTTATTTAAAGTAGCATCAATACAGTTAGTACATAAATTTCTATTGGGCTCCACCTTGGCATTGGAACAAATGACACAGATATCTTCCTCTGAGTCAGACATGTTTAACACACTAGCAAAAAAACTTACAACTTGGTTATAATCTTTTTTAGCAAAAAAACGCACTGTGCCTCAAAGAGGTACTAACGATTAAATGACAGTTGAAATAATGAACTGAAAAACAGTTATTGCATCAAACTTTAAAACAACACAACTTTTAGCAAAGGTTTGTTCCCATTAGTAAATAACAACACTAATTAAATTTGTACATAAGAAAACAAAACAACGTTTTTTATACACAGTCACTATAAGAATTCTCACAGCTCTGCTGAGAGAATTTACCTCCCTTCAAAGAAGTTTGAAGACCCCTGAGATCTGTCAGAGATGAACCGGATCATGCAGGAAATATAAAAGTAGCTGACTGGAATTTTTTGATGCGTAGCAAAGAGCGCCAAAAACGGCCCCTCCCTCTCCCACACAGCAGTGAAGAGAAACGAAACTGTCACAATTAAAGCAAAAAACTGCCAAGTGGAAAATAATGCCCAAATATTTATTCACACAGTACCTCAGCAATGTAAACGATTCTACATTCCAGCAAAAACGTTTAACATGAGAATAGTTATTAAAAGGATTAGTGACCTTTAACACAGTAGTTCCGGTGAAATACCATCCCCAGAATACTGAAGTGTATACATACATGTCATTTTAACGGTATGGCAGGCTTTTCTCATCAATTCCATTCAGAAAATAAAAACTGCCACATACCTCAATGCAGATTCATCTGCCCGCTGTCCCCTGATCTGAAGCCTTTACCTCCCTCAGATGGTCGAGAACAGCCATATGATCTTAACGACTCCGGTTAAAATCATAGTAAAAAATCTCTGTCAGATTCTTCCTCAAACTCTGCCAGAGAAGTAATAACACGCTCCGGTGCTATTTTAAAATAAGTCATAAAAACTAAGTATAATCACCATAGTCCTCTCACACATCCTATCTAGTCGTTGGGTGCAAGAGAATGACTGGGACTGACGTAGAGGGGAGGAGCTATATGCAGCTCTGCTGGGTGAATCCTCTTGCATTTCCTGTTGGGGAGGAGTTATATCCCAGAAGTAATGATGACCCGTGGACTGATCACACATAACAGAAGAAATAACTAATATTTATCGTTCATGCGCTAACCCGACAGAAATTAAACCTACAGCGCTAACACAAAGGTAGTTTTATATGTTTATATGTGTATAAATATATATGCATATAAACAAAAATACACATGCATACACATTGATATATACATACACATATTTAGACATGTAAAGTATGTATATATACATTATAGCCCTTTCCAGTTTTTATTACATAGTTAATTTTAATGTATGTTTTGTTTAATGTAGATTTAGCTTGCACTTGTAATGCTGGCAAGAACACGGCCAGTTTGCCAACCAGAAGCTGTACAAATACGTAATCACCAGCAATTTCCTGCTCAGAAATGGTATAAGATTGTGACTTAAAGGGGCAACAAAGATTGTAACAAATTAGAGGGAACATTGGTGACAGCCTCGCTATACGGAGTATTACACCTAGTTGTCTGGGTCCTCTAACAAGTGAACAAGTGCGGAGATATAACCCAAAAGTGGAAGTATAGGTAGACAATACCGTGCAACAAATGTAAATAAATAAGTAGACAATACAGTGTAACAAATGTATATAAATAAGTAGACAATACAGTGTAACAAATGTATATAAATAAGTAGACAATACAGTGTAACAAATGTATATAAATAAGTAGACAATAAAGTGTAACAAATGTATATAAATAAGTAGATAATACAGTGTAACAAATGTATATAAATAAGTAGACAATACAGTGTAACAAATGTATATAAATAAGTAGCCAATACAGTGTAACAAATGTATATAAATAAGTAGCCAATACAGTGCACACAAATGTATATAAATAAGTAGCCAATACAGTGTAACAAATGTATATAAATAAGTAGATAATACAGTGTAACAAATGTATATAAATAAGTAGACAATAAAGTGTAACAAATGTATATAAATAAGTAGATAATACAGTGTAACAAATGTATATAAATAAGTAGACAATACAGTGTAACAAATGTATTTACATAAGTAGACAATACAGTGTACACAAATGTATATACATAAGTAGACAATACAGTGCATACAAATGTATATACATAAGTAGACAATACAGTGTAACAAATGTATATAAATAAGTAGACAATACCGTGCAACAAATGTATATAAATAAGTAGACAATAAAGTGTAACAAATGTATATAAATAAGTAGACAATACAGTGCACACAAATGTATATACATAAGTAGACAATACAGTGTAACAAATGTATATAAATAAGTAGACAATGCAGTGTAACAAATGTATATAAATAAGTAGACAATACAGTGTAACAAATGTATATAAATAAGTAGACAATACAGTGCACACAAATGTATATACATAAGTAGACAATACAGTGTAACAAATGTATATAAATAAGTAGACAATGCAGTGTAACAAATGTATATAAATAAGTAGACAATACAGTGCACACAAATGTATATAAATAAGTAGACAATACAGTGTAACAAATGTATATAAATAAGTAGACAATGCAGTGTAACAAATGTATATAAATAAGTAGACAATGAAGTGTAACAAATGTATATAAATAAGTAGACAATACAGTGCACACAAATGTATATACATAAGTAGACAATACAGTGTAACAAATGTATATAAATAAGTAGACAATGAAGTGTAACAAATGTATATAAATAAGTAGACAATACAGTGCACACAAATGTATATACATAAGTAGACAATACAGTGTAACAAATGTAAATAAATAAGTAGACAATGAAGTGTAACAAATGTATATAAATAAGTAGACAATACAGTGCACACAAATGTATATACATAAGTAGACAATACCGTGCAACAAATGTATATAAATAAGTAGACAATAAAGTGTAACAAATGTATATAAATAAGTAGACAATAAAGTGTAACAAATGTATATAAATAAGTAGACAATACAGTGCACACAAATGTAAATAAATAAGTAGACAATAAAGTGTAACAAATGTATATAAATAAGTAGACAATAAAGTGTAACAAATGTATATAAATAAGTAGACAATACAGTGTAACAAATGTATATAAATAGGTAGACAATAAAGTGTAACAAATGTATATAAATAAGTAGACAATACAGTGTAACAAATGTATATAAATAGGTAGACAATAAAGTGTAACAAATGTATATAAATAAGTAGACAATACAGTGTAACAAATGTATATAAATAGGTAGCCAATACAGTGTAACAAATGTATATAAATAGGTAGCCAATACAGTGTACGCAAATGTATATAAATAGGTAGACAATACAGTGTAACAAATGTATATAAATAAGTAGACAATAAAGTGTAACAAATGTATATAAATAAGTAGACAATAAAGTGTAACAAATGTATATAAATAAGTAGACAATACAGTGCACACAAATGTATATACATAAGTAGACAATACAGTGTACACAAATGTATATACATAAGTAGACAATACAGTGTAACAAATGTATATAAATAAGTAGACAATACAGTGTAACAAATGTATATAAATAAGTAGACAATACAGTGTAACAAATGTATATAAATAGGTAGACAATACAGTGTAACAAATGTATATAAATAGGTAGCCAATACAGTGTACGCAAATGTATATAAATAGGTAGACAATACAGTGTAACAAATGTATATAAATAGGTAGCCAATACAGTGTACGCAAATGTATATAAATAAGTAGCCAATACAGTGTAACAAATGTATATAAATAGGTAGCCAATACAGTGTACGCAAATGTATATAAATAGGTAGACAATACAGTGCACACAAATGTATATAAATAAGTAGACAATACAGTGCACACAAATGTATATAAATAAGTAAACAATACAGTGCACACAAATGTATATACATAAGTAGACAATACAGTGCACACAAATGTATATACATAAGTAGACAATACAGTGCACCAAATGTATATAAATAAGTAGACAATACAGTGCATACAAATGTATATACATAAGTAGACAATACAGTGCACAGAAATGTATATACATAAGTATACAATACAGTGCACACAAATGTATATAAATAAGTAGACAATAGAGTGCACACAAATGTAAATAAATAAGTAGACAATACAGTGCACACAAATGTAAATAAATAAGTAGACAATGCAGTGTAACAAATGTATATAAATAGGTAGACAATACAGTGTACGCAAATGTATATAAATAGGTAGACAATACAGTGTAACAAATGTATATAAATAGGTAGCCAATACAGTGTACGCAAATGTATATAAATAAGTAGCCAATACAGTGTAACAAATGTATATAAATAGGTAGCCAATACAGTGTACGCAAATGTATATAAATAGGTAGACAATACAGTGCACACAAATGTATATAAATAAGTAGACAATACAGTGCACACAAATGTATATAAATAAGTAAACAATACAGTGTAACAAATGTATATAAATAGGTAGCCAATACAGTGTAACAAATGTATATAAATAGGTAGCCAATACAGTGTAACAAATGTATATAAATAGGTAGCCAATACAGTGTACGCAAATGTATATAAATAGGTAGACAATACAGTGTAACAAATGTATATAAATAGGTAGCCAATACAGTGTACGCAAATGTATATAAATAGGTAGACAATACAGTGTAACAAATGTATATAAATAGGTAGCCAATACAGTGTAACAAATGTATATAAATAGGTAGCCAATACAGTGTACGCAAATGTATATAAATAAGTAGCCAATACAGTGTAACAAATGTATATAAATAGGTAGCCAATACAGTGTACGCAAATGTATATAAATAAGTAGCCAATACAGTGCACACAAATGTATATAAATAGGTAGCCAATACAGTGTACGCAAATGTATATAAATAAGTAGCCAATACAGTGTAACAAATGTATATAAATAGGTAGCCAATACAGTGTACGCAAATGTATATAAATAAGTAGCCAATACAGTGTAACAAATGTATATAAATAGGTAGACAATACAGTGCACACAAATGTATATAAATAAGTAAACAATACAGTGCACACAAATGTATATACATAAGTAGACAATACAGTGCACCAAATGTATATAAATAAGTAGACAATACAGTGCATACAAATGTATATACATAAGTAGACAATACAGTGCACACAAATGTATATAAATAAGTAGACAATACAGTGCACACAAATGTATATACATAAGTAGACAATACAGTGCACCAAATGTATATAAATAAGTAGACAATACAGTGCATACAAATGTATATACATAAGTAGACAATACAGTGCACACAAATGTATATACATAAGTAGACAATACAGTGCACCAAATGTATATAAATAAGTAGACAATACAGTGCATACAAATGTATATACATAAGTATACAATACAGTGCACACAAATGTATATAAATAAGTAGACAATAGAGTGCACACAAATGTATATAAATAAGTAGACAATACAGTGTAACAAATGTATATAAATAAGTAGCCAATACAGTGCACACAAATGTATATAAATAAGTAGCCAATACAGTGTAACAAATGTATATAAATAAGTAGACAATACAGTGTACACAAATGTATATACATAAGTAGACAATAGAGTGTACACAAATGTATATACATAAGTAGACAATACAGTGCACACAAATGTATATAAATATGTAGACAATACAGTGCACACAAATGTAAATAAATAAGTAGACAATACAGTGCACACAAATGTAAATAAATAAGTAGACAATACAGTGCACACAAATGTAAATAAATAAGTAGACAATACAGTGCACACAAATGTAAATAAATAAGTAGACAATACAGTGCACACAAATGTATATAAATAAGTAGACAATACAGTGTAACAAATGTATATAAATAAGTAGACAATACAGTGCACACAAATGTAAATAAATAAGTAGACAATACAGTGCACACAAATGTAAATAAATAAGTAGACAATACAGTGCACACAAGTGTATATAAATAAGTAGACAATACAGTGTAACAAATGTATATAAATAAGTAGACAATACAGTGCACACAAATGTAAATAAATAAGTAGACAATACAGTGTAACAAATGTATATAAATAAGTAGACAATACAGTGTAACAAATGTATATAAATAAGTAGACAATACAGTGTAACAAATGTATATAAATAAGTAGACAATAAAGTGTAACAAATGTATATAAATAAGTAGACAATACAGTGTAACAAATGTATATAAATAAGTAGACAATACAGTGCACAGCAATGTATATACATAAGTAGACAATACAGTGCACACAAATGTATATAAATAAGTAGACAATACAGTGTAACAAATGTATATAAATAAGTAGACAATACAGTGTAACAAATGTATATAAATAAGTAGACAATACAGTGTAACAAATGTATATAAATAAGTAGACAATACAGTGTAACAAATGTATATAAATAAGTAGCCAATACAGTGTAACAAATGTATATAAATAAGTAGCCAATACAGTGTAACAAATGTATATAAATAAGTAGACAATACAGTGTAACAAATGTATATAAATAAGTAGACAATACAGTTGAACAAATGTATATAAATAAGTAGCCAATACAGTGTAACAAATGTATATAAATAAGTAGCCAATACAGTGTAACAAATGTATATAAATAGGTAGCCAATACAGTGTAACAAATGTATATAAATAGGTAGCCAATACAGTGTACGCAAATGTATATAAATAGGTAGACAATACAGTGTAACAAATGTATATAAATAGGTAGCCAATACAGTGTACGCAAATGTATATAAATAGGTAGCCAATACAGTGTAACAAATGTATATAAATAGGTAGCCAATACAGTGTACGCAAATGTATATAAATAAGTAGCCAATACAGTGTAACAAATGTATATAAATAGGTAGCCAATACAGTGTAACAAATGTATATAAATAAGTAGACAATACAGTGCACACAAATGTATATAAATAAGTAGACAATACAGTGCACACAAATGTATATAAATAAGTAGACAATACAGTGCACACAAATGTATATAAATAAGTAAACAATACAGTGCACACAAATGTATATAAATAAGTAGACAATACAGTGCACACAAATGTATATAAATAAGTAGACAATACAGTGCACACAAATGTATATAAATAAGTAGACAATACCGTGCAACAAATGTATATAAATAAGTAGACAATACAGTGCACACAAATGTATATAAATAAGTAGACAATACAGTGTAACAAATGTATATACATAAGTAGACAATACAGTGCACAGAAATGTATATACATAAGTAGACAATACAGTGCACACAAATGTATATAAATAAGTAGACAATAGAGTGCACACAAATGTATATAAATAAGTAGACAATACAGTGTAACAAATGTATATAAATAAGTAGCCAATACAGTGCACACAAATGTATATAAATAAGTAGACAATACAGTGTACACAAATGTATATAAATAAGTAGACAATAGAGTGTACACAAATGTATATACATAAGTAGACAATACAGTGCACACAAATGTATATAAATATGTAGACAATACAGTGCACACAAATGTAAATAAATAAGTAGACAATACAGTGCACACAAATGTAAATAAATAAGTAGACAATACAGTGTAACAAATGTATATAAATAAGTAGACAATACAGTGCACAGCAATGTATATACATAAGTAGACAATACAGTGCACACAAATGTAAATAAATAAGTAGACAATACAGTGTACACAAATGTATATAAATAAGTAGACAATACAGTGCACAGCAATGTATATACATAAGTAGACAATACAGTGCACACAAATGTATATAAATAAGTAGACAATACAGTGCACACAAATGTATATAAATAAGTAGACAATACAGTGCACACAAATGTATATACATAAGTAGACAATACAGTGCACACAAATGTATATACATAAGTAGACAATACAGTGCACACAAATGTAAATAAATAAGTAGACAATACAGTGCACACAAATGTATATAAATAAGTAGACAATACAGTGTAACAAATGTATATAAATAAGTAGACAATACAGTGTAACAAATGTATATACATAAGTAGACAATACAGTGCACACAAATGTAAATAAATAAGTAGACAATACAGTGTAACAAATGTAAATAAATAAGTAGACAATACAGTGCACAGCAATGTATATACATAAGTAGACAATACAGTGCACACAAATGTATATAAATAAGTAGACAATACAGTGCACACAAATGTAAATAAATAAGTAGACAATACAGTGTAACAAATGTAAATAAATAAGTAGACAATACAGTGCACAGCAATGTATATACATAAGTAGACAATACAGTGCACACAAATGTATATAAATAAGTAGACAATGCAGTGCACACAAATGTATATAAATAAGTAGACAATACAGTGTAACAAATGTATATAAATAAGTAGACAATAAAGTGTAACAAATGTATATAAATAAGTAGATAATACAGTGCACACAAATGTATATAAATAAGTAGACAATACAGTGCACACAAATGTAAATAAATAAGTAGACAATACAGTGCACACAAATGTATATAAATAAGTAGACAATACAGTGCACACAAATGTAAATAAATAAGTAGACAATACAGTGCACACAAATGTATATAAATAAGTAGACAATACAGTGCACCAAATGTATATAAATAAGTAGACAATACAGTGCATACAAATGTATATACATAAGTAGACAATACAGTGCACAGAAATGTATATACATAAGTAGACAATACAGTGCACACAAATGTATATAAATAAGTAGACAATAGAGTGCACACAAATGTATATAAATAAGTAGACAATACAGTGTAACAAATGTATATAAATAAGTAGCCAATACAGTGCACACAAATGTATATAAATAAGTAGCCAATACAGTGTAACAAATGTATATAAATAAGTAGACAATACAGTGTACACAAATGTATATACATAAGTAGACAATAGAGTGTACACAAATGTATATACATAAGTAGACAATACAGTGCACACAAATGTATATAAATATGTAGACAATACAGTGTAACAAATGTATATAAATAAGTAGACAATACAGTGCACACAAATGTATATAAATATGTAGACAATACAGTGTAACAAATGTATATACATAAGTAGACAATACAGTGCACACAAATGTATATAAATATGTAGACAATACAGTGTAACAAATGTATATAAATAAGTAGACAATACAGTGCACACAAATGTATATAAATATGTAGACAATACAGTGTAACAAATGTATATACATAAGTAGACAATACAGTGCACACAAATGTATATAAATATGTAGACAATACAGTGTAACAAATGTATATAAATAAGTAGACAATACAGTGCACACAAATGTATATAAATATGTAGACAATACAGTGTACACAAATGTAAATAAATAAGTAGACAATACAGTGTACACAAATGTATATAAATAAGTAGACAATACAGTGTAACAAATGTATATAAATAAGTAGCCAATACAGTGCACACAAATGTATATAAATAAGTAGACAATACAGTGTAACAAATGTATATAAATAAGTAGACAATACAGTGCACACAAATGTAAATAAATAAGTAGACAATACAGTGCACACAAATGTAAATAAATAAGTAGCCAATACAGTGTAACAAATGTATATAAATAGGTAGACAATACAGTGCACACAAATGTATATAAATAAGTAGACAATACAGTGCACACAAATGTATATAAATAAGTAGACAATACAGTGCACACAAATGTATATAAATAAGTAGCCAATACAGTGCACACAAATGTATATAAATAAGTAGCCAATACAGTGCACACAAATGTAAATAAATAAGTAGACAATACAGTGTAACAAATGTATATAAATAAGTAGACAATACAGTGCACAGCAATGTATATACATAAGTAGACAATACAGTGCACACAAATGTATATAAATAAGTAGACAATACAGTGTAACAAATGTATATAAATAAGTAGACAATACAGTGTAACAAATGTATATAAATAAGTAGACAATACAGTGTAACAAATGTATATAAATAAGTAGACAATACAGTGTAACAAATGTATATAAATAAGTAGACAATACAGTGTAACAAATGTATATAAATAAGTAGACAATACAGTGCACAGCAATGTATATACATAAGTAGACAATACAGTGTAACAAATGTAAATAAATAAGTAGACAATACACTGTAACAAATGTAAATAAATAAGTAGACAATACAGTGCACACAAATGTATATAAATAAGTAGACAATACAGTGTAACAAATGTATATACATAAGTAGACAATACAGTGCACACAAATGTAAATAAATAAGTAGACAATGCAGTGTAACAAATGTATATAAATAAGTAGACAATACAGTGCACACAAATGTATATAAATATGTAGACAATACAGTGTACACAAATGTAAATAAATAAGTAGACAATACAGTGCACACAAATGTAAATAAATAAGTAGACAATACAGTGCACACAAATGTATATAAATAAGTAGACAATACAGTGTAACAAATGTATATAAATAAGTAGACAATACAGTGTAACAAATGTATATAAATAAGTAGACAATACAGTGCACACAAATGTATATACATAAGTAGACAATACAGTGTACACAAATGTATATACATAAGTAGACAATACAGTGTAACAAATGTAAATAAATAAGTAGACAATACAGTGCACACAAATGTATATAAATAAGTAGACAATACAGTGTAACAAATGTATATAAATAAGTAGACAATACAGTGTAACAAATGTATATAAATAAGTAGACAATACAGTGCACACAAATGTATATACATAAGTAGACAATACAGTGTACACAAATGTATATACATAAGTAGACAATACAGTGTAACAAATGTAAATAAATAAGTAGACAATACAGTGCACACAAATGTATATAAATAAGTAGCCAATACAGTGTAACAAATGTATATAAATAAGTAGACAATACAGTGCACACAAATGTATATACATAAGTAGACAATACAGTGTACACAAATGTATATACATAAGTAGACAATACAGTGTACACAAATGTATATAAATAAGTAGACAATACAGTGCACACAAATTTATATAAATAAGTAGACAATACAGTGCACACAAATGTATATAAATAAGTAGACAATACAGTGCACACAAATTTATATACATAAGTAGACAATACAGTGCACACAAATGTATATACATAAGTAGACAATACAGTGCACACAAATGTATATAAATAAGTAGACAATACAGTGTAACAAATGTATATAAATAAGTAGACAATACAGTGCACACAAATGTATATAAATAAGTAGACAATACAGTGCACACAAATGTATATAAATAAGTAGACAATACAGTGCACACAAATGTATATAAATAAGTAGACAATACAGTGCACACAAATGTAAATAAATAAGTAGACAATACAGTGTACACAAATGTATATACATAAGTAGACAATACAGTGTAACAAATGTATATAAATAAGTAGACAATACAGTGCACACAAATGTATATACATAAGTAGACAATACAGTGTAACAAATGTATATAAATAAGTAGACAATACAGTGCACACAAATGTATATACATAAGTAGACAATACAGTGTAACAAATGTATATAAATAAGTAGACAATACAGTGCACACAAATGTATATACATAAGTAGACAATACAGTGCACACAAATGTATATACATAAGTAGACAATACAGTGCACACAAATGTATATAAATAAGTAGACAATACAGTGCACACAAATGTATATACATAAGTAGACAATACAGTGTAACAAATGTATATAAATAAGTAGACAATACAGTGCACACATATGTATATAAATAAGTAGACAATACAGTGTAACAAATGTATATAAATAAGTAGACAATACAGTGTAACAAATGTATATAAATAAGTAGACAATACAGTGTAACAAATGTATATAAATAAGTAGACAATACAGTGTAACAAATGTAAATAAATAAGTAGACAATACAGTGTAACAAATGTAAATAAATAAATAGACAATACAGTGTAACAAATGTATATAAATAAGTAGACAATACAGTGCACACAAATGTAAATAAATAAGTAGACAATACAGTTTAACAAATGTATATAAATAAGTAGACAATGCAGTGTAACAAATGTATATAAATAAGTAGACAATGCAGTGCACACAAATGTATATAAATAAGTAGACAATGCAGTGTAACAAATGTAAATAAATAAGTAGACAATAAAGTGTAACAAATGTATATAAATAAGTAGACAATACAGTGCACACAAATGTATATAAATAAGTAGACAATGCAGTGTAACAAATGTATATAAATAAGTAGACAATGCAGTGTAACAAATGTATATAAATAAGTAGACAATACAGTGCACACAAATGTATATAAATAAGTAGACAATGCAGTGTAACAAATGTATATAAATAAGTAGACAATACAGTGTAACAAATGTAAATAAATAAGTAGACAATGCAGTGTAACAAATGTATATAAATAAGTAGACAATGCAGTGTAACAAATGTATATAAATAAGTAGACAATACAGTGTAACAAATGTAAATAAATAAGTAGACAATACAGTGCACACAAATGTATATAAATACAAATGCTGTTTGTGGTCAATGACACCAAGTAAGTCCTCTGTAAAGGACAAAGGTTGAGTAGTTATATTTTATTTCTCTATAAGCACCATCTAGTGGTACCAACTTAATATTACCCTGATTTGTTTTATAAGGTACTCCTGGGATGATGCTGTGACATTAGCCCTGGGCCCAACTCACTATAACTCACTATTAACTTGTTAGCAGCTTCCTTTATCTTCTCTACTTTCGCTTCAGAGAGGCCCTTGATATTACACATCGCTTTTTTAGTGGTCATCTGAATCCCTTTCACTGTGCAGATCCCAACGGATTTCAGCTTTTTAATGTCTGCAGCATTCTGACACATAAAATATAAGCATTTATCTATTTGCAGCTCTTAGCATCTATCTCAACTATACGCTAGTGCTTCCTAGATGTAAATGATGCACCAGAAAAAGGATCATTCAAAATTAGTGAGCGCATGCACCACTGTCACCTCTTCACTCTGTCACTTAATTAGTGAGCGCATGCACCACTGTCACCTCTTCACTCTGTCACTTAATTAGTGAGCGCATGCACCACTGTCACATCTTCACTCTGTCACTTAATTAGTGAGCGCATGCACCACTGTCACCTCTTCAATGTCACTTAATTAGTGAACGCATGCACCACTGTCACCGCTTCACTCTGTCACTTAATTAGTTAGCGCATGCACCACTGTCACCTCTTCACTCTGTCACTTAATTAGCGAGCACATGCACCACTGTCACCTCTTCACTCTGTCACTTAATTAGTGAGCGCATGCACCACTGTCACCTCTTCACTCTGTCACTTAATTAGTGAGCGCATGCACCACTGTCCCCTTTTCACTGTGTCACTTAATTAGTGAGCACATGCACCACTGTCACATATTCACTATGTCACTTAATTAGTGAGCGCATGCACCACTGTCACCTCTTCACTCTGTCACTTAATTAGTGAGCACATGCACCACTGTCCCCTTTTCACTCTGTCACTTAATTAGTGAGCACATGCACCACTGTCACATATTCACTCTGTCACTTAATTAGTGAGCGCATGCACCACTGTCACCTCTTCACTCTGTCATTTAATTAGTGAGCGCATGCACCACTGTCGCCTCTTCACTCTGTCAATTAGTGAGCGCATGCACCACTGTCACCTCTTCAATCTGTCAATTAGTGAGCGCATGCACCACTGTCACCTCTTCCCTCTGTCATTTAATTAGTGAGCGCATGCACCACTGTCACCTCTTCACTCTGTCAATTAGTGAGCGCATGCACCACTGTCACCTCTTCACTCTGTCAATTAGTGAGCGCATGCACCACTGTCACCTCTTAACTCTGTCAATTAGTGAGCCTATGCACCACTGTCACCTCTTCACTCTGTCACTTAATTAGTGAGCGCATGAACCACTTTCGCCTCTTCACTTTGTCACTTAATTAGTGAGCACATGCACCGCTGTCACCTCTTCACTCTGTCAATTAGTGAGCGCATGCACCACTGTCACCTCTTCCCTCTGTCAATTAGTGAGCGCATGCACCACTGTCACCTCTTCACTCTGTCAATTAGTGAGCGCATGCACCACTGTCACCTCTTAACTCTGTCAATTAGTGAGCGTATGCACCACTGTCACCTCTTCACTCTGCCACTTAATTAGTGAGCACATGCACCACTGTCACCTCTTCACTCTGTCACTTAATTAGTGAGCGCATGCACCACTGTCACCTCTTCACTCTGTCAATTAGTGAGCGCATGCACCACTGTCACCTCTTCCCTCTGTCAATTAGTGAGCGCATGCACCACTGTCACCTCTTAACTCTGTCAATTAGTGAGCGTATGCACCACTGTCACCTCTTCACTCTGTCACTTAATTAGTGAGCGCATGCACCACTGTCACCTCTTCACTCTGTCACTTAATTAGTGAGCGCATGCACCACTGTCACCTGTTCACTCTGTCACTTAATTAGTGAGCGCATGCACCACTGTCACCTCTTCACTCTGTCATTTAATTAGTGAGCGCATGAACCACTGTCACCTCTTCACTCTGTCACTTAATTAGTGAGCGCATGCACCACTGTCACCTCTTCACTCTGTCACTTAATTAGTGAGCACATGCACCACTTTCACCTCTTCACTGTCACTTAATTAGTGAGCGCATGCACCACTGTCACCTCTTCACTCTGTCACTTAATTAGTGAGCGCATGCACCACTCTCACCTCTTCACTCTGTCAATTAGTGAGCGCATGCATCACTGTCACCTCTTCACTCTGTCACTTAATTAGTGAGCACATCCACCACTGTCACCTCTTCATTTTGTCACTTAATTAGTGAGCGCATGCACCACTGTCACCTCTACACTCTGTCACTTAATTAGCGAGCGCATGCACCACTGTCACCTCTTCACTCTGTCACTTAATTAGTGAGCACATGCACCACTGTCACCTCTTCACTTTGTCACTTAATTAGTGAGCACATGCACCACTGTCACCTCTTCACTCTGTCACTTAATTAGTGAGCGCATGCACCACTGTCACCTCTTCACTCTGTCACTTAATTAGTGAGTGCATGCACCACTATCACCTCTTCACTTTTTCACTTAATTAGTGAGCGCATGCACCACTGTCACCTCTTCACTCTGTCACTTAATTAGTGAGCGCATGCACCACTGTCACCTCTTCACTTTGTCACTTAATTAGTGAGCGCATGCATCACTGTCACCTCTTAAATCTGTCACCTAATTAGTGAGCGCATGCACCACTGTAACATCTTCACTCTGTCACTTAATTAGCGAGCGCATGCATCACTGTCACATCTTGACTCTGTCACCTAATTAGTGAGCGCATGCACCACTGTCACCTCTTCACTTTGTCACTTAATTAATGAGCACATGCACCACTGTCACTTAATTAGTGAGCACATGCACCACTGTCACCTCTTTACTGTCACTTAATTAGTGAGCGCACACACAAACGCAATCTGAGAAAATACCACAATCCTCTATAAACCACTTTTACAGAAATATAATATAAATATTGACTACTTACAATGCCGTGTTTCTGTAACATGTCAATATCTTGGAAAAATGACTCCTAAATAACAAAACAGACTGGTTGAGATATATGAAAAAAAGGCCATTTATATCAGAATAACTTCTACACTGTTTCAATTAATAGAAATACTGGTTTAGCAGCAAGAAAATGTACAGATCTGCTCAGTAACAAGAAAACTGCACAATGGTATTCCTGTTATCTAGCAATGAGGTGGCACAGATGGTGCAGTTTATAATTGTGTGATTTATTCTTTCAACAAAAGATTATGTTAAATCACTAAACGTTGACATTGTATACCCATCTTGTCTTAGATCCTTCCTCTGGCACCTTCTCCCATCAGGGCTAATGTCCCAGAATCTAGGGACTGCATGCCCCAACTCTGCCCAAGACATGTCCACTCCCATGGCCTCACCCACCAAACACCGATTGGCCAATGCCCACATGACTTCACATCTTCCTGTACCGTAAAGCCTCTGGGAAATGTTGGGAGGGATAATTACATCTAACGTGTGGCGCAATCGCTTGGCAGCTCAGGTGATTGGAATCCATAAATATATTTATGTGTTAATATGTGTTAATATGCGTATATATATATATATATATATATATATATATATTTATATTTATGTGTTAATATGCGTATATATATATATATATATTTATGTGTTACTATGCGTATATATATATATATATATTTATATATATTTATTTGTTAATATGCGTATATATATATATATATATATATATATACTTTATATATATGTTTATATGTTAATATGTTTAAATACATATATATTTATGTGATACTATGTGTATATATATATATATATATATATTTATTTATATTTATGTGTTAATATGTGTATATTCATATATATTTATGTGATACTATGTGTGTATATATATATATATATATATATATATTTATGTGTTACTATTCGTATATATATATATATATATATATATATATATATTTATGTGTTAATATGTGTATATACATATATATTTATGTGTTAATATGTGTATATACTGTACATATATATTTATGTGTTAATATGTGTATATATATATATATATATATATGTTCATGTGTTAATATGTTTAAATACATATATACTGTATTTATGTGTTACTATGTGTATATACAGACATATTTATGTGTTAGTATGTGTATAATTTGCATACAAAGAGAGAAGCGCTCTACCAGGAACGAACAACAGCTCAGTGGCTTGTTCTATGGCGATTTACCACCCGGAAGCAGCCTCTTTTAGACCAGTGTGCTTTTCACAGAAGAAAACTTTCCTGAAGTATATCAGTCTGATCCCGCCAAGTAAGGTCAGTCCAGCCCCGAAATACCAGGCAATTCTCCTCTGAACAAGGAACATGACAACCCCAGATGATCGTTTCGGCCTTCTATGGGCCTCGTCAGTGAGGTGCAGCCACATTCCTCTAAGCACACTGGGCAAGGAGTCCACGTCTGGTTTCCCCCATCACCCATAGGGAGACTTCCCCAGGGTCATAATAATTTGCATACAAAGAGAGAAGCGCTCTACCAGGAACGAACAACAGCTCAGTGGCTTGTTCTATGGCGATTTACCACCCGGAAGCAGCCTCTTTTAGACCAGTGTGCTTTTCACAGAAGAAAACTTTCCTGAAGTATATCAGTCTGATCCCGCCAAGTAAGGTCAGTCCAGCCCCGAAATACCAGGCAATTCTCCTCTGAACAAGGAACATGACAACCCCAGACGATCGTTTCGGCCTTCTATGGGCCTCGTCAGTGAGGTGCAGCCACATTCCTCTAAGAACACTGGGCAAGGAGTCCACGTCTGGTTTCCCCCATCACCCATAGGGAGACTTCCCCAGGGTCATAATAATTTGCATACAAAGAGAGAAGCGCTCTACCAGGAACGAACAACAGCTCAGTGGCTTGTTCTATGGCGATTTACCACCCGGAAGCAGCCTCTTTTAGACCAGTGTGCTTTTCACAGAAGAAAACTTTCCTGAAGTATATCAGTCTGATCCCGCCAAGTAAGGTCAGTCCAGCCCCGAAATACCAGGCAATTCTCCTCTGAACAAGGAACATGACAACCCCAGACGATCGTTTCGGCCTTCTATGGGCCTCGTCAGTGAGGTGCAGCCACATTCCTCTAAGCACACTGGGCAAGGAGTCCACGTCTGGTTTCCCCCATCACCCATAGGGAGACTTCCCCAGGGTCATAATAATTTGCATACAAAGAGAGAAGCGCTCTACCAGGAACGAACAACAGCTCAGTGGCTTGTTCTATGGCGATTTACCACCCGGAAGCAGCCTCTTTTAGACCAGTGTGCTTTTCACAGAAGAAAACTTTCCTGAAGTATATCAGTCTGATCCCGCCAAGTAAGGTCAGTCCAGCCCCGAAATACCAGGCAATTCTCCTCTGAACAAGGAACATGACAACCCCAGACGATCGTTTCGGCCTTCTATGGGCCTCGTCAGTGAGGTGCAGCCACATTCCTCTAAGCACACTGGGCAAGGAGTCCACGTCTGGTTTCCCCCATCACCCATAGGGAGACTTCCCCAGGGTCATAATAATTTGCATACAAAGAGAGAAGCGCTCTACCAGGAACGAACAACAGCTCAGTGGCTTGTTCTATGGCGATTTACCACCCGGAAGCAGCCTCTTTTAGACCAGTGTGCTTTTCACAGAAGAAAACTTTCCTGAAGTATATCAGTCTGATCCCGCCAAGTAAGGTCAGTCCAACCCCCGAAATACCAGGCAATTCTCCTCTGAACAAGGAACATGACAACCCCAGACGATCGTTTCGGCCTTCTATGGGCCTCGTCAGTGAGGTGCAGCCACATTCCTCTAAGCACACTGGGCAAGGAGTCCACGTCTGGTTTCCCCCATCACCCATAGGGAGACTTCCCCAGGGTCATAATAATTTGCATACAAAGAGAGAAGCGCTCTACCAGGAACGAACAACAGCTCAGTGGCTTGTTCTATGGCGATTTACCACCCGGAAGCAGCCTCTTTTAGACCAGTGTGCTTTTCACAGAAGAAAACTTTCCTGAAGTATATCAGTCTGATCCCGCCAAGTAAGGTCAGTCCAGCCCCGAAATACCAGGCAATTCTCCTCTGAACAAGGAACATGACAACCCCAGACGATCGTTTCGGCCTTCTATGGGCCTCGTCAGTGAGGTGCAGCCACATTCCTCTAAGAACACTGGGCAAGGAGTCCACGTCTGGTTTCCCCCATCACCCATAGGGAGACTTCCCCAGGGTCATAATAATTTGCATACAAAGAGAGAAGCGCTCTACCAGGAACGAACAACAGCTCAGTGGCTTGTTCTATGGCGATTTACCACCCGGAAGCAGCCTCTTTTAGACCAGTGTGCTTTTCACAGAAGAAAACTTTCCTGAAGTATATCAGTCTGATCCCGCCAAGTAAGGTCAGTCCAGCCCCGAAATACCAGGCAATTCTCCTCTGAACAAGGAACATGACAACCCCAGACGATCGTTTCGGCCTTCTATGGGCCTCGTCAGTGAGGTGCAGCCACATTCCTCTAAGCACACTGGGCAAGGAGTCCACGTCTGGTTTCCCCCATCACCCATAGGGAGACTTCCCCAGGGTCATAATAATTTGCATACAAAGAGAGAAGCGCTCTACCAGGAACGAACAACAGCTCAGCGGCTTGTTCTATGGCGATTTACCACCCGGAAGCAGCCTCTTTTAGACCAGTGTGCTTTTCACAGAAGAAAACTTTCCTGAAGTATATCAGTCTGATCCCGCCAAGTAAGGTCAGTCCAGCCCCGAAATACCAGGCAATTCTCCTCTGAACAAGGAACATGACAACCCCAGACGATCGTTTCGGCCTTCTATGGGCCTCGTCAGTGAGGTGCAGCCACATTCCTCTAAGCACACTGGGCAAGGAGTCCACGTCTGGTTTGCCCCATCACCCATAGGGAGACTTCCCCAGGGTCATAATAATTTGCATACAAAGAGAGAAGCGCTCTACCAGGAACGAACAACAGCTCAGTGGCTTGTTCTATGGCGATTTACCACCCGGAAGCAGCCTCTTTTAGACCAGTGTGCTTTTCACAGAAGAAAACTTTCCTGAAGTATATCAGTCTGATCCCGCCAAGTAAGGTCAGTCCAGCCCCGAAATACCAGGCAATTCTCCTCTGAACAAGGAACATGACAACCCCAGACGATCGTTTCGGCCTTCTATGGGCCTCGTCAGTGAGGTGCAGCCACATTCCTCTAAGCACACTGGGCAAGGAGTCCACGTCTGGTTTCCCCCATCACCCATAGGGAGACTTCCCCAGGGTCATAATAATTTGCATACAAAGAGAGAAGTGCTCTACCAGGAACGAACAACAGCTCAGTGGCTTGTTCTATGGCGATTTACCACCCGGAAGCAGCCTCTTTTAGACCAGTGTGCTTTTCACAGAAGAAAACTTTCCTGAAGTATATCAGTCTGATCCCGCCAAGTAAGGTCAGTCCAGCCCCGAAATACTAGGCAATTCTCCTCTGAACAAGGAACATGACAACCCCAGACGATCGTTTCGGCCTTCTATGGGCCTCGTCAGTGAGGTGCAGCCATATTCCTCTAAGCACACTGGGCAAGGAGTCCACGTCTGGTTTCCCCCATCACCCATAGGGAGACTTCCCCAGGGTCATAATAATTTGCATACAAAGAGAGAAGCGCTCTACCAGGAACGAACAACAGCTCAGTGGCTTGTTCTATGGCGATTAGTAGATTAGTATGTGTATATACATAAATATTTATGTGTTACTATGTGTATATACATATATATTTATGTGTTAGTATGTGTATATACATATATATTTATGTTACTATGTATATATACATATATATTTATGTGTTAATATGTGTATATACATAAATATTTATGTGTTACTATGTGTATATACATATATATTTATGTGTTACTATGCGTATATACATATATATTTACAGGAAACACACAGCTCCCGTAGACTACAACGTAAAGGCACTTTTTAGTAAAAAAAAATTCTAACACCCCATTTTCACCAACTTTAAAGCCCCCAAACTGCCTAATGCTAGATTTTTTTTATCCAATCAAAATAGAATGCATTTGGGGCACTTTTAGAACATTTTCATAGTGCTAATACCGCAAGCTCAAGATAGATGTTATCATGACTTTTACAAGGGTCTGGTAAGGGTTAAATCTGAATACATTAAGGGCTAGATTTATCAAGCCCCTGCGGCAGCAAGTTCTCACAAGAACTTGCTCGCCGCGATTTATCAAGCAGCGGTCAACAGACCGCTGCTTCCCTAACATCTTCGCCACATCTATTCTGGCGAAATTCAATCTCCTCGGTCGAGTCCGACCTAGGAGATTGACAGCTCCTAACCATGCGTGATTGGCTGTGCGCGGGCGGGATTGCACGCGAGCGCAAAATTGCGCTCGTGTGCAATGTTAATTACCTGCGGGTAATTGCGCCCCGCCACAGGCGAGCTGAGGCGTACAGGGGCGCGTATATGCGCCCCTGTACGCCTCACATGACTTGCCCTAAGAGACAAGTCATGTGAGGCATGTTGCCTGTGTCTGAAAGAATGGGGACCAGTATAAACTAACAGCCCCTTTATATGCAGAAGCTAATACAGAAGTGGCTCTAGGGCATGCTATACAGGTGCTGGTTCCAGGAATACTTTTTTTTGTGGAAAACACTTACCTTGTGGAACTCCATGCAGGGCCAGGAAGCTGGTAACTATCGCCTAGATTTAGAGTTCTGCGTTAGCCGTCCTAACCCTGGTTTTGGCCGCCCGCTGGTATTTAGAGTCAGTCAAGAAAGGGTCTAACGCTCACTTTCCAGCCGCAACTTTTCCATACCGCAGATCCCCTTACGCCAATTGCGTATCCTATCTTTTCAATGGGATCTTTCTAACGCTGGTACGAGTCTTGGCTGAAGTGAGCGTTAGACCTCTAACGACCAGACTCCAGCCGCAGAAAAAAGTCAGGAGTTAAGAGCTTTATGGGCTACCGCCGGTTCATAAAGCTCTTAACTACTGTGCTCTAAAGTACACTAACATCCATAAACTACCTATGTACCCCTAAACCGAGGTCCCCCCACATCGCCGCCACTATAATAAAAAATGTTAACCCCTAATTTGCCGACCGCACACCGCCGCCACATTCATTATCACTATGTACCCCTAATCTGCTGCCCCTAACATCGCCGACACCTACATAATATTTATTAACCCCTAATCTGCCCCCCCACGTCGCCGCCACCTACCTACACTTATTAACCCCTAATCTGCCGACCGGACCTAGCCGCTACTTTAATAAATGTATTAACCCCTAAACCGCCTCACTCCCGCCTCAAAAACCCTATAATAAATAGTATTAACCCCTAATCTGCCCTCCCTAACATCGCCGACACCTAACTTCAAGTATTAACCCCTAATCTGCCGACCGGACCTCGCCGCTACTCTAATAAATGTATTAACCCCTAAAGCTAAGTCTAACCCTAACACTAACACCCCCTAAGTTAAATATAATTTAAATCTAACGAAATAAAATAAATCTTATTAAATAAATTAATCCTATTTAAAGCTAAATACTTACCTGTAAAATAAACCCTAATATAGCTACAATATAACAAATAACTATTTAATAGCTACCTAGTTAAAATAAGTACAAAATTACCTGTCAAATAAATCCTAACCTAAGCTACAATTAAACCTAACACTACACTAGCAATAAATTAATTAACTAAACTATCTACAATTATCTACAATTAAATCAACTAAACTAAATTACAAAAAAAAAAAAACTAAATTACAAAAAATAAAAAAAGATTACAAGAATTTTAAACTAATTACACCTACTCTAAGCCCCCTAAAAAAATAACAAAGCCCCCCAAAATAAAATAATGCCCTACCCTATTCTAAAATAAAAAGTTAACAGCTCTTTTACCTTACCAGCCCTTAAAAGGGCCTTTTGCGGGGCATGCCCCAAAGAAAACAGCTCTTTTGCATTTAAAAAAAACATACAATACCCCCCAACATTACAACCCACCACCCACATACCCCTAATCTAACCCAAACACCCCTTAAAAAAACCTAACACTAAGCCCCTGAAGATCTCCCTACCTTATCTTCACCACGCCGGGTATCACCGATCCGTCCAGAAGAGGGTCCGAAGTCTTCATCCTATCCGGCAAGAAGAGGTCCAGAAGAGGGTCCGAAGTCTTCATCCTATCCGTCAAGAAGAGGTCCAGAAGGGGGTCCGAAGTCTTCATCCTATCCGGCAAGAAGAGGACATCCGGACCGGTAGACATGTTCATCCAGGCGGCGTCTTCTATCTTCATCCATCCGGCGTGGAGCGGGACCATCTTGAAGCAGCCGACGCGGATCCATCCTCTTCTTCCGGCGACTCCCGACAAATGGAGGTTCCTTTAAGTGACGTCATCCAAGATGGCGTCCCTCGAATTCCGATTGGCTGATAGGATTAGGATAGGATAAGACCTCTTCTTGCTGGATAGGATGAAGACTTCGGACCCTCTTCTGGACGGATCGGTGATACCCGGCGTGGTGAAGATAAGGTAGGGAGATCTTCAGGGGCTTAGTGTTAGGTTTTTTAAGGGGTGTTTGGGTTAGATTAGGGGTATGTGGGTGGTGGGCTGTAATGTTGGG
Source organism: Bombina bombina (assembly GCF_027579735.1). NCBI lineage: Eukaryota > Metazoa > Chordata > Amphibia > Anura > Bombinatoridae > Bombina > Bombina bombina. The sequence continues at coordinate 428,605,918 of NC_069505.1, forward strand.
GGGGGTATTGTATGTTTTTTTTTTAAATGCAAAAGAGCTGTTTTCTTTGGGGCATGCACCGCAAAAGGCCCTTTTAAGGGCTGGTAAGGTAAAAGAGCTGTTAACTTTTTATTTTAGAATAGGGTAGGGCATTTTTTTTATTTTGGGGGGCTTTATTATTTTTTTAGGGGGCTTAGTGTAGGTGTAATTAGTTTAAAATTCTTGTAATCTTTTTTTATTTTTTGTAATTTAGTGGGGGTTTTTTTGTAATTTAGTGTTTGTTTGTTTTTGTAATTTAGTGTTTTGGTTTTTTTTGTAATTTAGTTTAGTTGATTTAATTGTAGATAATTGTAGGTAGTTTAGTTAATTTATTTATTGATAGTGTAGTGTTAGGTTTAATTGTAACTTAGGTTAGGATTTATTTTACAGGTAATTTTGTACTTATTTTAACTAGGTAGCTATTAAATAGTTATTAACTATTTAATCGCTATTGTACCTGGTTAAAATAAATACAAAGTTGCCTGTAAAATAAATATAAATGCTAAAATAGCTACAATATAATTATTCGTTATATTGTAGCTATATTAGGGTTTATTTTACAGGTAAGTATTTAGCTTTAAATAGGATTCATTTATTTAATAAGATTTATTTTATTTTGTTAGATTTAAATTAAATTTAACTTAGGGGGGTGTTAGTGTTAGGGTTAGACTTAGCTTTAGGGGTTAATACATTTATTAGAATAGCAGCGAGGTCCGGTCGGCAGATTAGGGGTTAATACTTGAAGTTAGGTGTCGGCGATGTTAGGGAGGGTAGATTAGGGGTTAATACTATTTATTATAGGGTTTTTGAGTCGGGAGTGAGGCGGTTTAGGGGTTAATAGATTTATTATAGTGGCGGCGAGGTCCGGTCGGCAGATTAGGGGTTAATAAGTGTAGTTAGGTAGTGGCGACGTTGGGGGGGGGCAGATAAGGGGTTAATAAATATAATATAGGGGTCGGCGATGTTAGGGGCAGCAGATTAGGGGTACATAGCTATAATGTAGGTTGCGGCGGTGTACGGAACGGAAGATTAGGGGTTAATAATAATATGCAGGGGTCAGCGATAGTGGGGTCGGCAGATTAGGGGTTAATAAGTGTAAGGTTAGGGGTGTTTAGACTCGGGGTACATGTTAGAGTGTTAGGTGCAGACTTAGGAAGTGTTTCCCCATAGGAAACAATGGGGCTGCATTACTAGCTGAACGCTGCTTTTTTGCAGCGTTAGTTTTTTTTTCAGCTCAAACTGCCCCATTGTTTCCTATGGGGATATCGTGCACAAGCACGTTTTTGAAGCTGGTCGCGTCCGTAAGCAACGCTGGTATTGAGAGTTGCAGTGGCGGTAAATTATGCTCTACGCTCCCTTTTTGGAGCCTAACGCAGCCCTTCAGAGAACTCTAAATACCAGCGTTGTTTAAAAGGTGCGGGGGGAAAAAAACACGCGTAGCTAACGCACCCCTTCTAACGCAAAACTCTAAATCTAGGTGTATGTTAGGGAAGTCTGTGTGTGGAGTCATGGGATTCTAGTGGATGGAATCAAGGTGGGTGGAGGTGTAATTGCAGAAGTTTAGTGGGTGTTGCTGGGTGATCCATAAGAGGTGGCTAAGCACTTCAGGAGCGTAGTCATGCAGCTTAAGGGTGTGGCAAGGCAGTATAGGGGTGTGACTAGGCAATGTAGGGGAGGATGACGTAGCTACAGCCCAGGAGTGACACTGTGGCCCAATCCAAGCCGGTGGATTCCAGTAACTGAAGGTGCACTTGTGGCGGGGTGCCAACTGTGTGAGGATAGCGTCAACTCCAGGAAAGCAATAGTGAGAAGAAGCAGCAGCACTCCCAAATCGTAAAGTATAAAAAACAAAATTTATTTCCAAAATGTAAAAACAATGAGTGCAAACAGCACAGCACAAAGCCAAATTCATCAATGGAGGGGGGAGTGGAGTCCTAACATGTTTCGTGCTATGCAGCACTTAATCATAGGATAACTCCCCACCTGTGTAGTGCACCTTTAAAGAAGGTAATGACCAATCAGAGTACTAAAAAATCTGACACTCCCATAGGAGTGGATTTCAACATAAAGCGTGTGACTAGGCAGTATAGGAGTGTGGCTAGCTAGTATAGGGGGTGTGGCTAGGCATTATAGGGGTGTGGCTAGGCAGTATATGGAGGTGTGGCTAGGCAATATAGGGGTGTGGCTAGGTAGTATAGGTGTGTGGCTATGAAGTATAGGGGTTTGGCTAGGCAGTGTAGGGGGTGTGGCTAGGCACTTCAGGGGTGTAGTCATGCAGCTTAAGGGTGTGGCTAGGCAGTATAGGAGTGGCGTAGGAAGCCAACAGGCATAGCTAATGGTTTGAGAGTGTCGTTAGGAAGTACAAGAGTATGGATTAGCAGTTATATTATTGTACTTGGAATCTGGAACAATCATTCGTGATCGTGAGTGCAATAATATATGCTCTGTTGTGAACGAGTTTGGAGTCTCGTCCTATAAAAACACGTTTAAGGGTCTCTTAAAAAGATACTAAGCAGGAAGGAAGCAGGGTTGAGATATAGGGGCATATTTATCAATGTGCGAGCGGACATGATACGATGTAGCGCATCATGTGTCCTTTGTACATCGATAAATGCTGACAGCATACGCTGTCAGCATTAATCATTGCACCAGCAGTTCTTGTGAACACTGAACTGCTGGTGTCCGTGACTGGCCCTTGTGGTGTCCGCCGCCTGTTTTGTGGCATGGAGGGTCAGAGGGACTCCAGTAGTCTCCTCCTTGATGCACACAGCACCATGTTTGTTTTGCAGGAGTAGGGGCAGCCTCTCCCACTTCACGTGATGCTGCGCTCATCGCCTACGCCTAGTCAGATTAAGTAGCGGGAAACTGGCTGACACACAAGTACGAGAAAGAGAGGGAAGATTAGAAGTACTTAAGAAGTTAAGACTCAAGATAGAACTTAGTTAGTTTTGTGAAGCAGACTGTTCCCTGTGTGTAAGCACAGTAAGACCTTTATCAAACCACTGGTGTAATATTGTTAATATAAAAGTCACTGCCATTAAAACTATTATACAGTGAAGACAAATGGGTTTTATTTGTCAAATGAATCTCTCTAGCCAGTTTACATTTTAAATGTAAATTAACCTCCAGCCATTATACTTCCCTCTGTTTTATGTGTACTTGTTCATATTGATAATGATATTTAGCAGTACAAAGGTACTAAAAAAAAGCAAGAGTAACTGCTTGTACTGATGTCGTTTTGAGTGACATGGTGGGACATAAGTTGATTTATGCAGTATTTTTATTTTCAGTTACTAATCTGTATTCGTTTTTGCACGTGCTGCTATACAAGTTTGCTTCTGATGCTCTCTCTTCTATGAGCTAAGACGAAAAATAGAAAATGACCGTATTTTCTCCAAGCTGTTATGTGCGATCTAACAGAGAGAGAGAGAGAGACAAAGAGATTTTCTCTAAAAAGAAAAGAGAGCTATGCTGCACTTTAATATCTGCCCCTCTCATTAAAGGATTACTTTCTGTTATAATTTTTAAGCCAAACAACTAACATATTAAAGTTAATAAACATTAATTAAAACCTACTGACCTATATTTTCTCCAAACCGAAGTTTCATAACGTTATAAAAGTTATATCTTTTATTCCCCGATGATGTCACGTTATCCTGCCCACTATTTTCAGCACTGTGTGTTCAAAATACTTAAAACAATGACATTGTGTTTAAAGCGCCATTTTGAAACCTAGGTATTGTAAACGGATTGGTACAGAGCAAAGGATACCCACGGAGTGGGTTTGGAAAACAATTAAATTTGCAGACAAGATTTCTGATATACGGTAGAGATATGTTAATGAAATGCTATTGATAAAAAGCATATTTGGGGTAGTTAGTTAGTAACAGGCATAGAAAATATTTACTTATAGTGGCCCTTTAAGAAGTCCAAATGCAAGTAATTATCTCAGATTACTTTTATTTCTGGACAAACTGTGAAACAAACAAACAAAAACACTACTACCTGTGAACAATAAATGTTAGTACCTCCTGAAGTTATTCAGTTAGCAACATTTCATGGGGGCAAAAAGCCTGTCCTTCACTATAATAAATGAGCATGTGTTTGCATAATTAATCAGTATATTCAGTATATTACCCTGCATCCAACAGTTACCCATTGAGAAACTTTTGACTTAAAAGTTTCTCAATTGGTAACTGTTGGATGCAGGGTATATACTGATTAATTATGCAAACACATGCTCATTATTTAATAATTAACAATAAAGTTTTAACCTTACATCTGCTGGAAAGTCTGCAAGGCATTCCCTATCAATGTATAATATTGCTGTCCTTTTTGCAAGATGAGGGTTAAATTAGCCTACCAACAAGAGTTCCTGACAGATTCTAGCTGTCAAATTTAGTTTGAGTAGGCATTTGATAAGAAGCAAACTACCAGTGCAGGCAGATTAAGATAAACTGCAATATAATTATCGCTAGCAGCAGTTTATACTCAAAGAAAGTGTTTTTTATGTTTTTAATTTGAAATGTACCTTGGTGTCCTTCACTAAGGTTTGTACTATAGAAAATGTCCGCCACAGCCTTGGTCCATGCCTATCCCTGCTCAAGCGGAAGTGTTAATTTGCACTCCACTCGTAATCTGGCCCTTTGTAGGCACTTTGTAAGAGTGTAAGTGGTAGGAAATCTGGCCTGACAGTACCGTAAGGTATAATGTGTAACACCGCAAAAATATCTCTTTAAAGGAACATTAAAAAAAAGGTCTTCTATAATTGTATCTTATTCCTGTTGCAATCTTCCCCATATAATTATGTTTTTTACCTCATCGTCTTGTAAGCCGACATCTTCCTCTACAACCTGATCCTCTGCTGATTTCATATCTAGATATCACAGTCTCTGTATAGGACAGACTGCCTGCATTATGGGATATTATATGGGAAGGATACAACAAGTGATGTTTAGTGCTGAGTAATAAGAGACATGAGTGCATGGTGACTCAAACATTCACTCTCAGTCAACACCAGGGGTCAAGTCGAGTGGGAACGCATGGGAACGAAGTTCCTGCACTATTTTTGCAGGAGGAACAAAGTTCCCTCTGGACAGAGAACAGAAATGCTTCAGTAAACACTGCTGATGCTGGTGGAACTAAATCAGCCTGGTTAGAGGGATAGTGAGATCCTCTAGTAATGGGCAGTGACACTTCCTACAATACACTAAATGCAAGCCTGTCAGTAGTCCTGCTGTGTGATCACCCCGCAATGTGTAGCACATGGTGCTTACATTTCTGTGTGGCTTGCTCTGTGGTTATTTAGTTACCCTCAGCAGAAATAGGACTATTGCACCTTAAGTGGGTGAGATTCTGTAACAGAGGAGGATTCGATTCTCAGGCCCAAAGGCAACCATTCAACCCTTCATTGGATTTGCTTTTATTAACCAAAGTTTATAGATTATATACATATAAATACAGAGTGTGTCTGTGTATGTATGTATATAAATATATAAACAATATTAACTGTGAGGGGATTGGAAGTCTACGTGAGTTCCCACACTTTTTTTTATAGGACTTGACCCCTGGTCAACACACACGCACATACACTGTCAAACACATATACAGTCACACATTAACATAAATACTGTACACACGCACCTATATATAGTCTCACAGACGCACACAGACATATATATATATATATACATTATATATACACACACACAGTCACATACACAGACACACATATATACAGTCACACACATATATATACACACACACACAGACATACACATATATACAGTCACACACACACATATATATATGTATGTAGTCACACACACGCACATACACTGTCAAACACACATACAGTCACACATTAACATTAATACAAACACACCTATATATAGTCTCTCACACGCACACAGACATACACATATATACAGTCACACACACATATCAAAGACATACACATATATACAGTCACACACACACACACATATATATATATATATATATATATACAGTGGATATAAAAAGTCTACACACCCCTGTTAAAACGTCAGGTTTCTGTGACGTATAAAAATGAGACAAAGATAAATCATTTCAGAACTTTTTCCACCTTTAATGTGACCTATAAACTGTAGAACTTGATTGAAAAACAAACTGAAACTTTTAGGTGAAGGGAAGTAAAACAAAAAAACTAAAATAATATGGGGATGTAGCTGTGTTTAGAATTAAGCAATCACATACAAAATCATGTTAAATAGGAGTCAGTACACACCTGCCATCATTTAAAGTGCCTCTGATTAACCCCAAATAAAGTTCAGCTGTTCTAGCTGGTCTTTCCTGACATTTTCTTAGTCGCATCCTACACAAAAGCCATGGTCCGCAGAGAGCTTCTAAAGTATCAGAGGGATCTCATTGTTAAAAGGTATCAGTCAGGAGAACGGTACAAAATAATTTCCAAGGCATTAGATATACCATGGAACAGAGTGAAGGCAGTCATTATCAAGTGGAGAACATATGGCACAACAATGACATTACCAAGAACTGGACGTCCCTCCAAAATTGATGAAAAGACGAGAAGAAAACTGGTCTGGGAGGCTACCAAGAGGCCTACAGCACCATTTAAAGAGCTGTAAGAATATCTGGCAAGTACTGGCTGTATGGTGCATGTGACAACAATCTCACGTATTCTTCATATGTCTGGGCTATGGGGTAGAGTGGCAAGACTAAAGCCTTTTCTTACAAAAAAAACATCCAAGCCCAGCTAAATTTTGCAAAAACACATCTGAAGTCTCCCAAAAGCATGTCACAAAAGGTGTTATGGTCTAATGAAATCAAGATTAAACTTTTTGGCCATAATTCCAAAAGATATGTTCGGCGCAAAAACAACACTGCATATCACCAAAAGAACACCATACCCACAGTGAAGCATTTTGGTGGCAGCATCATGCTTTGGGTCTGTTTTTCTTCAGCTGGAACTGGGGCCTTAGTCAAGGTAGAGGGAATTATGAACAGTTCCAAATACCAGACAATATTGGCACAAAACCTTCAGGCTTCTGGTAGAAAGCTGAACATGAAGAGGAACTTCATCTTTATGCATGACAACGACCCAGAGCATACATCCAAATCAACAAAGGAATGGCTTCACCAGAAGAAGATTAAAGTTTTGGAATGGCCCAGCCAGAGCCCAGACCTGAATCCAATCAAAAATCTGTGGGGTGATCTTAAGTGGGCTGTGCAAAAGAGATGCCCTCACA
>NC_069505.1:428749324-428809324 GCF_027579735.1 Bombina bombina
GCAGCGTGCTGTGCTTGTCAGTTACTCTGCTTTATTGTAGTCAGTGTTATGGTACTGGTGTGCATTCTTGTTGGTGCAGCGTGCTGTGCTTGTCAGTTACACTGCTTTATTGTAGTCAGTGTTATGGTACTGGTGTGCATTCTTGTTGGTGCAGCGTGCTGTGCTTGTCAGTTACTCTGCTTTATTGTAGTCAGTGTTATGGTACTGGTGTGCATTCTTGTTGGTGCAGCGTGCTGTGCTTGTCAGTTACACTGCTTTATTGTAGTCAGTGTTATGGTACTGGTGTGCATTCTTGTTGGTGCAGCGTGCTGTGCTTGTCAGTTACTCTGCTTTATTGTAGTCAGTGTTATGGTACTGGTGTGCATTCTTGTTGGTGCAGCGCTGTGCTTGTCAGTTACACTGCTTTATTGTAGTCAGTGTTATGGTACTGGTGTGCATTCTTGTTGGTGCAGCGTGCTGTGCTTGTCAGTTACACTGCTTTATTGTAGTCAGTGTTATGGTACTGGTGTGCATACTTGTTGGTGCAGCGTGCTGTGCTTGTCAGTTACTCTGCTTTATTGTAGCCAGTGTTATGGTACTGGTGTGCATTCTTGTTGGTGCAGCGTGCTGTGCTTGTCAGTTACACTGCTTTATTGTAGTCAGTGTTATGGTACTGGTGTGCATTCTTGTTGGTGCAGCGTGCTGTGCTTGTCAGTTACTCTGCTTTATTGTAGTCAGTGTTATGGTACTGGTGTGCATTCTTGTTGGTGCAGCGTGCTGTGCTTGTCAGTTACTCTGCTTTATTGTAGTCAGTGTTATGGTACTGGTGTGCATTCTTGTTGGCGCAGCGTGCTGTGTTTGTCAGTTTTTCTTTGTGTTATAACAACTCTGCTTTATTGTAGCCAGTTTGGCGCCCACACGTGGATGCAACATGATCTGTTCTTTTACAACTTTTTATGTATGTGACTCCCAGAGAGCTTTGCTGTGGTGGTCATTCCGGCTGCATCTTAGCTCTCCTTATTCCTTCACTACTGTGCTCTCTACTTTTACCTATTTCATATATCTTGAACTTAAATTTTCTTGCTGATTTTATACATTTTTTTTTATCATTTTTGCTACTGGCCTGCATTCCCAAACCTTGTATTATTCATAAAATCAAGCAAACACAATATCTTAACCTCTTGTCTACCAGAGAGAGGTGCAACATGTTCACTCGTGCAGAAAAAGGGTTAAATTACTGAAGAAATTACACAGTGCCAGAAGGATAGTACACAAGACTAGAAATAAATTACTGGTCAGTAAAAACAGTAATCTTAAAGGGACAGTCTACTCCAGAATTTGTATTGTTTAAAAAGATAGATAATCCCTTTATTACCCATTCCACAGTTTTGCATAACCAACACTGTTATATTGACCCAAACCCAAATGTTTTCTTTCATGATTCGGATAGAGAATACAATTTTAAACAACTTTCTAATTTACTTCTATTATCTAATCTGTTTAATTCTTTTGGTATCATTTGTTGAAGGAGCAGCAATGCACTACTAGTTTCTAACTGAACACATGGGTGAGCCAATCACATTCAATATATATATATATATATATGCAGCCACCAATCAACAGCTAGAACCTAGTTTCTCTGCTGCTCATGAACTTGCCTAGATAAACCTTTCAGCAAATGATAAAGAGAGAAGGAAGCAAATTAAATAATAAAAGTAAATTGGAAAGTTGTTTTAAATTGTATTCTCTTTCTGAATCATAAAAGAAAATGTTTGGGTTTCATGTCCCTTTAAAATACTTTTTACCTCTGTGATTACCCTGTATCTAACCCTCTGCAGACTGCCCCTTATCTCAGTTATATTAATATACTTTTTACCTCTGTAATTACCTTGTATCTAAGCCTCTGCAGACTGCCCCTTATCTCAGTTATATTAATATACTTTTTACCTCTGTGATTACCTTGTATCTAAGCCTCTGCAGACTGTTCCTTATCTCAGTTATATTAATATACTTTTTACCTCTGTGATTACCTTGTATCTAAGCCTCTGCAGACTGCTCCCTATCTCAGTTATATTAATATACTTTTTACCTATGTAATTACCTTGTATCTAAGCCTCTGCATACTGCCCCTTATCTCAGTTATATTAATATACTTTTTACCTGTGTGATTACCTTGTATCTAAGCCTCTGCAGACTGCCCCTTATCTCAGTTATATTAATCTACTTTTTACCTCTGTGATTACCTTGTATCTAAGCCTCTGCAGTCTGCCCCTTATCTCAGTTATATTAATATACTTTCTCTTGTTAAGTGTATCCAGTCCACGGATCATCCATTACTTATGGGATATTAACTCCTCCCCAACAGGAAGTGCAAGAGGATTCACCCAGCAGAGCTGCTATATAGCTCCTCCCCTAACTGCCATTCCCAGTCATTCTCTTGCACCCAACGAATAGATAGGATGTGTGAGAGGACTGTGGTGATTATACTTAGTTTCATACCTTCAATCAAAAGTTTGTTATTTTATAATAGCACCGGAGTGTGTTATTCCTTCTCTGGTAGAATTTGAAGAAGAATCTACCTGAGTTTTTCTATGATTTTAGCCGGAGTAGTTAAGATCATATTGCTGTTTCTCGGCCATCTGAGGAGAGGTAAACTTCAGATCAGGGGACAGCGGGCAGATTAATCTGCAAAGAGGTATGTAGCAGCTTATTATTTTCTGACAATGGAATTGATGAGAAAATTCTGCCATACCGATATAATGTAAACTCAGCCTTAAATGCAGTAGCAGCAACTGGTATCAGGCTGTCATGTATGTATATTTTACACTTCAGTATTCTGGGGAATGGCACTTCACTGGAATTATACTGTATGCATAAAACTTTAGCCTAATTTGCAGGGACTAGCAACAGGCTTTTTAATAACACTCAATTTATTAATGTTAAACGTTTTTTGCTGGCATGTAAAATCGTTTAATTTTCTGAGGTACTGGGTGAAAAAATGTTTTGGGCACTATTTTTTTCCACTTGGCAGTCGTTTTATTTAATTTATGACAGTTTACTGATCTCTCTCACTGTTATGTGTGAGGGGGAGGGACCTTTTTTGGTGCTTTTGCTACGCATCAAAAAATTCAGTTAGAAGTTTATTGTCTTCCCTGCATGATCCGGTTCATCTCTACAGAACTCAGGGGTCTTCAAAACTTGTTTTGAGGGAGGTAATCACTCACAGCAGAGCTGTGAGATTGTAGTTGACTGTGATAAAAAAAAAACGTTTATTTCTGTATTTATTTTTTATTTTATTTTTTTCTGCTATCAGGGTTAGTTATCCTTTGCTAATGGGAGCTAAAATTGTGTTTTTTACAAAGATTTGATGCTATAACTTTTCAGTTTATTAATTTTCAACTGTCATAACTTTTTCTGTGCTTCTTATAGGCACAGTACGTTTTCATATTATAGTAAATTACTTGAAAAGTATTTCCAAGTTGCTAGTTTATTTGCTAGTGTGTTAAACATGTCTGATTCAGAGGAAGATATCTGTGCTATATGTGCTAAAGCTAAAGTGGAGCCCAATAGAAATTTATGTACTAACTGTATTGATGCTACTTTAAATAAAAGTCAATCTGTACAAATTGAACATATTTCACCAAACAACGAGGGGAGAGTTATGCCGACTAACTCGCCTCACGTGTCAGTACCTGCATCTCCCGCTCGGGAGGTGCGTGATATTGTAGCGCCGAGTACATCTGGGCGGCCATTACAAATCACATTACAGGATATGGCTACTGTTATGACTGAAGTTTTGGCTAAATTAACAGAACTAAGAGGTAAGCGTGATCACTCTGGGGTGAGAACAGAGTGCGCTGATAATATTAGGGCCATGTCAGACACTGCGTCACAATTTGCAGAACATGAGGACGGAGAGCTTCATTCTGCGGGTGACGGTTCTGATCCAAACAAACTGGATTCAGATATTTCAAATTTTAAATTTAAGCTGGAAAACCTCCGTGTATTACTAGGGGAGGTGTTAGCGGCTCTGAATGATTGTAACACAGTTGCAATACCAGAGAAAATGTGTAGGTTGGATAAATATTTTGCGGTACCGGCGAGTACTGACGTTTTCCCTATACCTAAGAGACTTACTGAAATTGTTACTAAGGAGTGGGATAGACCCGGTGTGCCGTTCTCACCCCCTCCGATATTTAGAAAGATGTTTCCAATAGTCGCCACCACACGGGACTTATGGCAAACGGTCCCTAAGGTGGAGGGAGCAGTTTCTACTTTAGCTAAGCGTACCACTATCCCGGTGGAGGATAGCTGTGCCTTTTCAGATCCAATGGATAAAAAGTTAGAGGGTTACCTTAAGAAAATGTTTGTTCAACAAGGTTTTATATTGCAACCTCTTGCATGCATTGCGCCTGTCACGGCTGCAGCAGCATTTTGGTTTGAGTCTCTGGAAGAGACACTTGAATCAGCTCCATTAGATGAGATTACACACAAGCTTAAAGCCCTTAAGTTAGCTAACTCATTTATTTCAGATGCCGTAGTACATTTAACTAAACTTACGGCTAAGAATTCCGGATTCGCCATTCAGGCACGCAGAGCACTGTGGCTAAAATCCTGGTCAGCTGACGTTACTTCTAAATCTAAATTGCTTAATATACCTTTCAAAGGGCAGACCTTTTTCAGGCCCGGGTTGAAAGAAATTATCGCTGACATTACAGGAGGTAAAGGCCATGCCCTGCCTCAAGACAGAGCCAAACCTAAGGCTAGACAGTCTAATTTTCGTTCCTTTCGTAATTTCAAAGCAGGAGCACCATCAACTTCCTCTGCACCAAAACAGGAAGGAGCTGTTGCTCGCTACAGACAAGGCTGGAGACCTAACCAGTCCTGGAACAAGGGCAAGCAGGCCAGGAAACCTGCTGCTGCCCCTAAGACAGCATGAATCGAGGGCCCCCGATCCGGGAACGGATCTAGTGGGGGGCAGACTTTCTCTCTTCGCCCAGGCTTGGGCAAGAGATGTCCAGGATCCCTGGGCGTTAGAGATCATATCTCAGGGATACCTTCTAGACTTCAAATTCTCTCCCCCAAGAGGGAGATTTCATCTGTCAAGGTTGTCAACAAACCAAATAAAGAAAGAGGCGTTTCTACGCTGCGTACAAGATCTTTTATTAATGGGAGTGATCCATCCGGTTCCGCGGTCGGAACAAGGACAAGGGTTTTACTCAAATCTGTTTGTGGTTCCCAAAAAAGAGAGAACTTTCAGGCCAATCTTGGATTTAAAGATCCTAAACAAATTCCTAAGAGTTCCATCGTTCAAAATGGAAACTATTCGGACAATTTTACCCATGATCCAAAGGGGTCAGTACATGACCACAGTGGATTTAAAGGATGCTTACCTTCACATACCGATTCACAAAGATCATTACCGGTATCTAAGGTTTGCCTTTCTAGACAGGCATTACCAGTTTGTAGCTCTTCCATTCGGATTGGCTACGGCTCCGAGAATCTTCACAAAGGTTCTGTGTGCTCTTCTGGCGGTACTAAGACCGCGAGGAATTGCGGTAGCTCCGTACCTAGACGACATTCTGATACAAGCTTCAAGCTTTCAAACTGCCAAGTCTCATACAGAGTTAGTACTGGCATTTCTAAGGTCGCATGGATGGAAGGTGAACGAAAAGAAGAGTTCTCTCTTTCCACTCACAAGAGTTCCCTTCTTGGGGACTCTTATAGATTCTGTAGAAATGAAGATTTACCTGACAGAAGACAGGTTAACAAAGCTTCAAAATGCATGCCGTGTCCTTCATTCCATTCAACACCCGTCAGTAGCTCAATGCATGGAGGTGATCGGCTTAATGGTAGCAGCAATGGACATAGTACCCTTTGCACGTCTACATCTCAGACCGCTGCAATTGTGCATGCTAAGTCAGTGGAATGGGGATTACTCAGACTTGTCCCCTACTCTGAATCTGGATCAAGAGACCAGAAATTCTCTTCTATGGTGGCTTTCTCGGCCACATCTGTCCAGGGGGATGCCATTCAGCAGGCCGGACTGGACAATTGTAACAACAGACGCCAGCCTACTAGGTTGGGGCGCTGTCTGGAATTCTCTGAAGGCTCAGGGACAATGGAATCAGGAGGAGAGTCTCCTACCAATAAACATTCTGGAATTGAGAGCAGTTCTCAATGCCCTTCTGGCTTGGCCCCAGTTAACAACTCGGGGGTTCATCAGGTTTCAGTCGGACAACATCACGACTGTAGCTTACATCAACCATCAGGGAGGGACAAGAAGCTCCCTAGCAATGATGGAAGTATCAAAGATAATTCGCTGGGCAGAGTCTCACTCTTGCCACCTGTCAGCAATCCACATCCCGGGAGTGGAGAACTGGGAGGCGGATTTCTTAAGTCGTCAGACTTTTCATCCGGGGGAGTGGGAACTTCATCCGGAGGTCTTTGCCCAAATACTTCGACGTTGGGGCAAACCAGAGATAGATCTCATGGCGTCTCGACAGAACGCCAAGCTTCCTCGTTACGGGTCCAGATCCAGGGATCCGGGAGCGGTTCTGATAGATGCTTTGACAGCACCTTGGACCTTCGGGATGGCTTATGTGTTTCCACCCTTCCCGATGCTTCCTCGATTGATTGCCAGAATCAAACAGGAGAGAGCATCAGTGATTCTAATAACGCCTGCATGGCCACGCAGGACTTGGTATGCAGATCTAGTGGACATGTCATCCTGTCCACCTTGGTCGCTACCTCTGAAACAGGACCTTCTGATCCAGGGTCCCTTCAAACATCAAAATCTAATTTCTCTGAAGCTGACTGCTTGGAAATTGAACGCTTGATTTTATCAAAACGTGGTTTTTCTGAGTCAGTTATTGATACCTTAATACAGGCTAGGAAGCCTGTTACCAGAAAGATTTACCATAAGATATGGCGCAAATACTTATATTGGTGCGAATCCAAGAGTTACTCATGGAGTAAGGTTAGGATTCCGAGGATATTGTCTTTTCTACAAGAAGGTTTAGAAAAGGGTTTATCCGCTAGTTCCTTAAAGGGACAGATTTCAGCTCTGTCCATTCTTTTACACAAACGTCTGTCAGAAGTTCCGGACGTTCAAGCTTTTTGTCAGGCTTTAGCTAGGATCAAGCCTGTGTTTAAAACTGTTGCTCCACCATGGAGTTTGAACTTAGTTCTTAATGTTTTACAGGGGGTTCCGTTTGAACCCCTTCATTCCATTGATATCAAGTTGTTATCTTGGAAAGTTCTGTTTTTAATGGCGATTTCCTCGGCTCGAAGAGTCTCTGAGTTATCTGCCTTACATTGTGATTCTCCTTATCTGATTTTTCATTCAGACAAGGTAGTTCTGCGTACTAAACCTGGGTTCCTACCTAAGGTGGTCACTAACAGGAATATCAATCAAGAGATTGTGGTTACATCTTTGTGTCCTAATCCTTCTTCGAAAAAGGAACGTCTGCTAAACAATCTAGATGTAGTCCGTGCCCTGAAATTTTATCTACAGGCAACTAAGGATTTTCGACAAACGTCTTCCCTGTTTGTCGTTTATTCTGGTCAGAGGAGAGGTCAAAAAGCTTCGGCTACCTCTCTCTCCTTTTGGCTTCCTAGCATAATACGGTTAGCCTATGAGACTGCTGGACAGCAGCCTCCTGAAAGAATTACAGCACATTCTACTAGAGCTGTGGCTTCCACTTGGGCCTTTAAGAATGAGGCTTCTGTTGAACAGATTTGCAAGGCTGCAACTTGGTCTTCTCTTCATACTTTTTCCAAATTTTACAAATTTGACACTTTTACTTCTTCGGAGGCTGTTTTTGGGAGAAAGGTTCTTCAGGCAGTGGTTCCTTCCGTATAAAGAGCCTGCCTGTCCCTCCCGTCATCCGTGTACTTTAGCTTTGGTATTGGTATCCCATAAGTAATGGATGATCCGTGGACTGGATACACTTAACAAGAGAAAACATAATTTATGCTTACCTGATAAATTTATTTCTCTTGTAGTGTATCCAGTCCACGGCCCGCCCTGTCACTTTAAGGCAGGTAATTTTTCCATTAAACTACAGTCACCACTGTACCCTATGGTTTTCCTTTCTCTGCATGTTTTCGGTCGAATGACTGGTAATGGCAGTTAGGGGAGGAGCTATATAGCAGCTCTGCTGGGTGAATCCTCTTGCACTTCCTGTTGGGGAGGAGTTAATATCCCATAAGTAATGGATGATCCGTGGACTGGATACACTACAAGAGAAATAAATTTATCAGGTAAGCATAAATTATGTTTTTTACCTCTGTGATTACCCTGTATCTAATCCTCTGCAGACTGCCCCTTATCTCAGTTATATTAATATACTTTTTACCTCTGTGATTACCCTGTATCTAACTCTCTGCAGATTGTCCCTTATCTCAGTTATATTAATATACTTTTTACCTCTGTGATTACCTTGTATCTAAGCCTCTGCAGAGTGCCCCTTATCTCAGTTATATTAATATACTTTTTACCTCTGTGATTACCCTGTATCTAAGCCTCTGCAGACTGCTCCTTATCTCAGTTATATTAATATACTTTTTACCTCTGTGATTACCTTGTATCTAAGCTTCTGCAGACTGCTCCTTATCTCAGTTATATTAATATACTTTTTTACCTCTGTGATTACCTTGTATCTAAGCCTCTGCAGACTGCTCCCTATCTCAGTTATATTAATATAATTTTTACCTCTGTAATTACCTTGTATCTAAGCCTCTGCAGACTTCCCCCTATCTCAGTGCTTTGAACAGACATGCAGTTTAGCAAATCAGTGCAGACTCCTAAATAACTCCACGGGAGTGAGCACAATGTTATCTATATGACACACATGAACTGTCTAACTGTAAAACACTTTCAAAGTGCTCTGAGCTAAGAGGCGGTTTTCAATGGTTTTAGAAATCAGTTTGAGGCAACCTAGGTTTAACTTTTCAAAAATACCACCAAGGGAACAAAGCAAATTTGATGATAAAAGTAAATTGGAAAGTTGTTTAAAATGTCATGCCCTATCTGAATCATGAAAGTTTAATTTTGACTAGACTGTCCCTTTAATAATGAAGAAACAATAGCCCCATCTATACATTTTACAGAATGTACCTCTCGAGCCATCAGTACTTTTTGTGATAATGAACGTTTTATAGACCATGTTTCTGGGTTCCTTCCTCCTTCACGTTCCAAGGCTGAAGAATCAGAGATATGAGATGTGTTTATAAATGATTAAATGTAATAAATAGATACACAAAGAGTATAAAAGTTTTACAAGCATAACAAATAAAACAGCAACACGCATTTCCATTTTGAATAGAAGCAATTTTACAATACAAATGTAATAACAAAAACCATGAGAGTGATTATTGGCTAGATTCAATAAAACATAAATTATGTTTACCTGATAAATTAATTTCCATCTGTGGGAGGAGAGTCCACTGCTTCATTCATTACTTGTGGGAATTAATAACCTGGCCACCAGGAGGAGGCAAAGACACCCCAGCCAAAGGCTTAAATACCTCACCCACTCCCCTAATCCCCAGTCATTCTGCCAAGGGAACAAGGAAGATGAGGAGAAATATCAAGGTATAAATAATGCCAGAAGAATAAAATTAAATTTAGGTCCGCCCACCGGAGAAACGGGCGGGTGCAGTGGACTTCCTCCCAGAGATGGAAATGAAATTATCAGGTAAGAATAATTTATGTTTTCCATCTTAATGGGAGGAGAGTTCACTGCTTCATTCATTACTTGTGGGAACAAATACCCAAGCTCTAGAGGTGTCATGATCCAGCCTAGAATTGAGACCTGTTTCTGCAGCTGTTCTTTCCCAGCCTGCTGACTTACCTCTTCGCCACCAGATGGCTTGGTCACAGGCTGAGAATATTTCTGTTTGCTGCAACTTTGGCTCTCTGGCTCCACCTGCCTGCCAGCTGTAACAAATGATATAATCAGCAGCCTGCTATATTAGGCAGGTTTGCTTTCAGTTCTGGGCCTTGACATTGAGTGTTGCACTCTGACAGAGCTTCTGGTCCTGATTCCTGTTTGATAACAGATTTGTTGAATTTCCTGGTGCCTGATTTCTGCTTCATTTTGTGACTACTCTTCTGGATTTTCCCTTGGCACTATGTTTGGTTTCTGGACTGATTTCCTGGCAATTGACCTTGGCTAGTTCTCTGATATTTCCTAAGGACTGCCACAGGTACTTTTGCTTGCTTGTTACCTGTTACTACAGAGTTCCAGTCTGCAGTCTATGCAAGTATCCTGTCTGTTATTACAAATATCTGCATTCCTGTCTGTTACTACAGAGTTCCAGTCTACAGTCTATGCAAGTATCCTGCCTGTTATTACAAAGATCTATATTCCTGTATGTTACTACAGAGTTTCAGTTTACAGCATATGCAAGTATCCTGCCTGTTATTACAAAGATCTGCATTCCTGCCTGTTATTACAAAGTTACCAGTCTACAACCTATGCAAGTATCCTGCCTGTTATTACAAAGATCTACATTCCTGTCTGTTACTACAGAGTTCCAGTTTACAGCATATGCAAGTATCCTGTCTGTTATTACAAAGAGCTGCATTCCTGTATGTTACTACAGAGTTCTAGTTTACAGCATATGCAAGTATCCTGCCTGTTATTACAAAGATCTACTTTCCTGTATGTTACTATAGAGTTCCAGTTTACAGCATATGCAAGTATCCTGTCTGTTATTACAAAGATCTGCATTCCTGTCTGTTATTACAAAGTTACCAGTCTACAACCTATGCAAGTATCCTGTCTGTTATTACAAAGATCTACATTCCTGTCTGTTACTACAGAGTTCCAGTTTACAGCATATGCAAGTATCCTGCCTGTTATTACAAAGATCTGCATTCCTGCCTGTTACTACAAAGTTACTAGTCTACAGCCTATGCAAGTATCCTGCCTGTTATTACAAAGATCTGCATTCCTGTCTGTTACTACAGAGTTCCAGTCTACAGCCTATCCTCTCATTCTGTCTGCTATTACAAAATTACTTGTCTAGAGCATATCTGCATTCCTGCCTGTTACTACAGAGTTCCAGTCTACAGCCTATCCTTTTATTCTGTCTGCTGTTACAAAATTACTTGTCTAGAGCATATTTGCATTCCTGCCTGTTACTACAGAGTTCCAGTCTACAGCCTATGCAAGTATCTTGCCTGTTATTACAAAGTTACCTGATTACAGCATCTCTTCATATCCTGCCTGTTACTGCCAAGTTTTGGTCTATAGCATATCTACGTATCCTGCCTGCTATTACCAAGTTTCTTGTCTACAGTTTATTTACATTATTGCCTGCTTTAAGACTGTCTTAACAAAGTTACTTTGTATTCTTGTCTGCACAGAGACTTTGCCTTTTCTAGTTTGCATCTCTCTGCATTGCTAATTATTCTTTCAATAAAACCTTCACCTTTATTTCCTAAAACAATGTACCAGTACCAGTTTAATTATGCCAAAAAGGAAAGACTCACGCAGACAAAACACAACTTTAACCCCAGAACTTGACACCTCTGCACAACAGCTTCCAACACCTGAACCTGCTTCCTTGAAGAGCGTGACAAGAGGACACTGAATGACAAAATGGGAGGGTAAAAGGAGGCGGACCCTATACTGAGGTCACCACAGCCTGCAGAACTTTTCTCCCAAAAACAGCTTCCGCCGAAGCAAATAAATCAAATTTGTAAAATTTGGCAAAAGTATGCAAAGAGGACCAAGTAGTCGCCTTACAAAGCTGCTCCACAGAGGCCTTGTTCTTAAAGGCCCAAGAAGAGGCCACAACCCTAGTCGAGTGAGTTGTAATCCTCTGAGGAGGCTTATGTCCCACTGTCTTATAGGCCAAACGGATAACGCTCCTCAACCAAAAAGACAGTGAAGTGGAAGAGGCCCTCAGCCCCCTACGCTTCCCTGAATACACAACAAATAAAGACGAAGGCCTAGATTTAGAGTTCGGCGGTAGCCGTCAAAACCAGCGTTAGAGGCTCCTAACGCTGGTTTTGGCCGCCCGCTGGTATTTGGAGTCAGTGATTAAAGGGTCTAACGCTCACTTTGCAGCCGCGACTTTTCCATACCGCAGATCCCCCTACGCCATTTGCGTAGCCTATCTTTTCAATGGGATCTTTCTAACGCTGGTATTTAGAGTCGTTTCTGCAGTGAGCGTTAGAGCTCTAACGACAAGATTCCAGCCGCCTGAAAAAAGCAGGAGTTAAGAGCTTTCTGGCTAACGCCGGTTTATAAAGCTCTTAACTACTGTACCCTAAAGTACACTAACACCCATAAACTACCTATGTACCCCTAAACCGAGCTCCCCCCACATCGCCGCCACTCGATTAAAAATTTTAACCCCTAATCTGCCGACCGCCACCTACGTTATACTTATGTACCCCTAATCTGCTGCCCCTAACCCCGCCGACCCCTATATTACATTTATTAACCCCTAATCTGCCCCCCACAACATCGCCGCCAGCTACTTAAAATAATTAACCCCTAATCTTCCGACCGCAAAGCGCCGCCACCTACGTTATCCCTATGTACCCCTAATCTGCTGCCCTAACACCGCCGACCCCTATATTATATTTATTATCCCCTAATCTGCCCCCCTCAACGTCGCCGACACCTGCCTACACTTATTAACCCCTAATCTGCCGAGCGGACCTGAGCGCTACTATAATAAAGTTATTAACCCCTAATCCGTCTCACTAACCCTATCATAAATAGTATTAACCCCTAATCTGCCCTCCCTAACATCGCCGACACCTACCTTCAATTATTAACCCCTAATCTTCCGATCGGAGCTCACCGCTATTCTAATAAATGTATTAACCCCTAAAGCTAAGTCTAACCCTAACACTAACACCCCCCTAACTTAAATATAATTTTTATCTAACGAAATAAATTAACTCTTATTAAATAAATTAATCCTATTTAAAGCTAAATACTTACCTGTAAAATAAACCCTAATATAGCTACAATATAAATTATAATTATATTTTAGCTATTTTAGGATTAATATTTATTTTACAGGCAACTTGGTATTTATTTTAACTAGGTACAATAGCTATTAAATAGTTAAGAACTATTTAATAGTTACCTAGTTAAAATAATTACAAAATTACCTGTAAAATAAATCCTAACCTAAGATATAATTAAACCTAACACTACCCTATCAATAAAATAATTAAATAAACTACCTACAATTACCTACAATTAACCTAACACTACACTATCAATAAATAAATTAAATACAATTCCTACAAATAACTACAATTACATAAACTAGCTAAAGTACAAAAAATAAAAAAGAACTAAGTTACAGAAAATAAAAAAATATTTACAAACATAAGAAAAATATTACAACAATTTTAAACTAATTACACCTACTCTAAGCCCCCTAATAAAATAACAAAGCCCCCCAAAATAAAAAATTCCCTACCCTATTCTAAATTTAAAAAGTTACAAGCTCTTTTACCTTACCAGCCCTGAACAGGGCCCTTTGCGGGGCATGCCCCAAGAAGTTCAGCTCTTTTGCCTGTAAAAGAAAACATACAATACCCCCCCCCCCAACATTACAACCCACCACCCACATACCCCTAATCTAACCCAAACCCCCCTTAAATAAACCTAACACTAATCCCCTGATGATCTTCCTACCTTGTCTTCACCATACCAGGTTCACCGATCCGTCCTGGCTCCGATATCTTCATCCAACCCAAGCGGGGGCTAGACATCCACTGAAGAAGTCCAGAAGAGGCTCCAAAGTCTTCATCCTATCCGGCAAGAAGAGGACATCCGGACCGGCAAACATCTTCTCCAAGCCGCATCTTCTATCTTCTTCCATCCGGTGCGGAGCGGGTCCATCTTGAAGCAGGCGACGCGGATCCATCCTCTTCTTCCGATGTCTCCCGACGAATGACGGTTCCTTTAAGGGACGTCATCCAAGATGGCGTCCCTCGAATTCCGATTGGCTGATAGGATTCTATCAGCCAATCGGAATTAAGGTAGGAATTTTCTGATTGGCTGATGGAATCAGCCAATCAGAATCTAGTTCAATCCGATTGGCCGATCCAATCAGCCAATCAGATTGAGCTCGCATTCTATTGGCTGATCGGAACAGCCAATAGAATGCGAGCTCAATCTGATTGGCTGATTGGATCAGCCAATCGGATTGAACTTGATTCTGATTGGCTGATTCCATCAGCCAATCAGAAAATTCCTACCTTAATTCCGATTGGCTGATAGAATCCTATCAGCCAATCGGAATTCGAGGGACGCCATCTTGGATGACGTCCCTTAAAGGAACCGTCATTCGTCGGGAGACATCGGAAGAAGAGGATGGATCCGCGTCGCCTGCTTCAAGATGGACCCGCTCCGCACCGGCTGGAAGAAGATAGAAGATGCGGCTTGGAGAAGATGTTTGCCGGTCCGGATGTCCTCTTCTTGCCGGATAGGATGAAGACTTTGGAGCCTCTTCTGGACTTCTTCAGTGGATGTCTAGCCCCCGCTTGGGTTGGATGAAGATATCGGAGCCAGGACGGATCGGTGAACCTGGTATGGTGAAGACAAGGTAGGAAGATCATCAGGGGATTAGTGTTAGGTTTATTTAAGGGGGGTTTGGGTTAGATTAGGGGTATGTGGGTGGTGGGTTGTAATGTTGGGGGGGGGGTATTGTATGTTTTCTTTTACAGGCAAAAGAGCTGAACTTCTTGGGGCATGCCCCGCAAAGGGCCCTGTTCAGGGCTGGTAAGGTAAAAGAGCTTGTAACTTTTTAAATTTAGAATAGGGTAGGGAATTTTTTATTTTGGGGGGCTTTGTTATTTTATTAGGGGGCTTAGAGTAGGTGTAATTAGTTTAAAATTGTTGTAATATTTTTCTTATGTTTGTAAATATTTTTTTATTTTCTGTAACTTAGTCCTTTTTTATTTTTTGTACTTTAGCTAGTTTATTTAATTGTATTTATTTGTAGCAATTGTATTTAATTTATTTATTGATAGTGTAGTGTTAGGTTAATTGTAGGTAATTGTAGGTAGTTTATTTAATTATTTTATTGATAGGGTAGTGTTAGGTTTAATTATATCTTAGGTTAGGATTTATTTTACAGGTAATTTTGTAATTATTTTAACTAGGTAACTATTAAATAGTTCTTAACTATTTAATAGCTATTGTACCTAGTTAAAATAAATACCAAGTTGCCTGTAAAATAAATATTAATCCTAAAATAGCTAAAATATAATTATAATTTATATTGTAGCTATATTAGGGTTTATTTTACAGGTAAGTATTTAGCTTTAAATAGGAATAAGTTATTTAATAAGAGTTAATTTATTTCGTTAGATGTAAATTATATTTAAGTTAGGGGGGTGTTAGTGTTAGGGTTAGACTTAGCTTTAGGGGTTAATACATTTATTAGAATAGCGGTGAGCTCCGATCGGAATATTAGGGGTTAATAATTGAAGGTAGGTGTCGGCGATGTTAGGGAGGGCAGATTAGGGGTTAATACTATTTATGATAGGGTTAGTGAGACGGATTAGGGGTTAATAACTTTATTATAGTAGCGCTCAGGTCCGCTCGGCAGATTAGGGGTTAATAAGTG
Source organism: Bombina bombina (assembly GCF_027579735.1). Lineage (NCBI taxonomy): Eukaryota > Metazoa > Chordata > Amphibia > Anura > Bombinatoridae > Bombina > Bombina bombina. The sequence goes on from NC_069505.1 coordinate 428,764,922, forward strand.
TAGGTAGGTGTCGGCGACGTTGTGGGGGGCAGATTAGGGGTTAATAAATATAACATAGGGGTCGGCGATGTTAGGGCAGCAGATTAGGGGTACATAGGGATAACGTAGGTTGCGGCGGTTTACGGAGCGGAAGATTAGGGGTTAAAACTGTAATGCAGGGGTCAGCGATAGCGGGGGCGGCAGATTAGGGGTTAATAAGTGTAAGGTTAGGGGTGTTTAGACTCGGGGTACATGTTAGAGTGTTAGGTGCAGACGTAGGAAGTGTTTCCCCATAGGAAACAATGGGGCTGCGTTAGGAGCTGAACGCTGCTTTTTTGCAGGTGTTAGGTTTTTTTTCAGCTCAAACAGTCCCATTGTTTCCTATGGGGGAATCGTGCACGAGCACGTTTTTGATGCCGGCCGCATCCGTAAGCAACTCTGGTATCGAGAGTTGCATTTGCGGTAAAAATGCCCTACGCTCCTTTTTTGGAGCCTAACGCAGCATTTGTTTGAACTCTCGATACCAGAGTTAAATTTATGGTGCGGCCAGAAAAAAGCCCGCGGAGCGTTAACAGCCCTTTTACCGCCGAACTCTAAATCTAGGCCGAAGTTTGTCTGAAATCCTTTGTGGCCTGAAGATAAAACTTCAAGGCTCGAACCACATCCAAGTTATGAAGTAACCTCCCCTAAGACGAAGAAGGGTTAGGACACAAGAAAGGAACTATCTCCTGATTGATGTTACAATTTGACACCACCTTTGGAAGAAACCCCAACCCAGTGCGAAGCACAGCCTTATCAGCGTGAAAAACCAGGTAAGGGGATTCATATTGCAAGGCCGCTAACTCAGAGAGTCTGCGAACCAATGCAAAAGCCAGAAGAAATAGAAACTTCAGGAAAGCATCTTAATGTTAAGTGCATGCATAGGCTCAAACGGAGCCCTCTGCAAAATCTTAAGAACCAAGTTTAAGCTCCAAGGAGGAGCAGAAGATCTAAACACCGGTCTGATTCTGGACAGAGCGTGAACAAAGGACTGAATATCTGGAAGCTCCGCTAGGTTCTTGTGTAACAGAACCGATAAGGCCGAAATCTGTCCCTTTAAAGGGACAGTTCACACAAAAAATGTCTCCCCTTTAAATTGGTCCCAATGATTCATTTTACCTGCTGGAGTGTTTTAAATCGTTTACAAGTAGCTACTTTACCCATATTTTGGCATTTGAAATAACTGATTTAGCCTGTGGTATCCCGACCTATACTGAAAGTTTCTATACTGGAGTATATTCTATTGAAGTAAACACAGCCAGCAGAAGAGATTACACTCTCAGTGGGGGGCATGATAGTTATGCAATAAAATTATAATTTTCCATTGTTCTCTCTAAGTATTGAGCTTTAGTTTTCTAGACAAATATAAGATAAGGAAGCAAGTCTGTATACATAAAGTGATAACATAATGAGATCTGATAGTACCTGAAGCTCAACCCATTGTAATAGGCTGTGGTTTAAAAGCACAAAACCAGCTACTTCATATACACAAATAAACCGAAAAATGCAATTTCTCATACATTTTATACTCTGCAGCTGGTATAACAAGTCATTGAAAATACATTCATATAAAAACAATTTTACAGTGTACTGTCGCTTTAAGGAACTGGCAGCAAGACCCTTATCCAGACCATCTTGAAGAAAAGCCAGAATCCTGGATACCCTAATTTTATGCCAGGGATATTCATGTTCCTCACACTAGGATAAATAGGTCCTCCACACCTTATGGTAGATGCAACGAGTGACCGGTTTCCTGGCCTGAATGAGAATATCAATCACTGTCTCCGAGAACCCACTCTTGGCCAAGACTAGGCGTTCAATCTCCACGCAATCAGCCTCAGAGAATCGACATTTTGGTGGAGAAAAGGACCCTGAACTAGCAGATCTCTGTGACAGGGTAACCTCCATGGAGGAGACAACGACATTCCCACCAGATCCGCAAACCACGTACTCCGTGGCCACAACGGAACAATCGGAATTGTCGAAGCTTGCTCCTGTTTGATGCGGGCCACCACTCGAGGGAGAAGTGGCAACGGGGGAAAAATGTAAATTAGGTTGAACTCCCAAGGTACCACCAAGGCATCTATCAGCTCTGCCTGGGGATCCCTGGACCACGACCCATATCTGGGTAGCTTGAAGTTGAATCTGGACGCCATGAGATCTATCTCCGGTGTCACCGATCTGATGCAGATCTCCGCAAACACCTCGGGATGGAGAGACCATTCCCCCGGATGAAACGATTGTCTGCTGAGGAAATCCACTTCACAGTTGTCTACACCTGGGATGTGGATCGCTGAGAGCGAACAGCTGTGGGTCTCTGCCAATTCCAGAATCCGAGACTCCTCCCTCATGGCTAGGGAGATTCTCGTTCCCCCCTGATGGTTTATGTATGCCACTGAGGTAATGTTGTCCGACTGGAATCGAATGAAACGGGATGACCGCAAGAGGGGCCAAGCCCTCAGCGCATTGAATATTGCTCATAGTTCCAGCATATTTATCGGTAGGGTCAACTCCTCTTGAGTCCATCTGCCCTGTGCCCTTCTGGCACCCCAAACAGCTCTCCATCCTGATAGACTTGGTCACAATCTCCCAGGATGGTCTCAAGAAGGATGTCCCCTGGGACAGCTGTCCCGGACAGACCCACCAAGAGAGGGATTCCCTCGCTCAATTGTCCAGAGATATCTGTTGGGATAGAGCTGAGTGATTGCTGTTCCATTGTCTCAACATGCATAACTGCAGAGTCCTGAGATGGAACCTGGCGAAAGGAATGACATCTATGCTGGAAACCATGAGCCCGATCACCTTCATACACCTGGCCACAGATGGCCTTGAGGAGGTCTGAAGGGCAAGACAGCTGGACGCAATCTTGGAATGGCTCTGATCTGTCAAGAATATCTTCATGGATATGGAATCTATTATCGTACCCAGGAACTCCACCCTGTTGCTGGGAACCAGAGAACTCTTTCCCTCGTTTATCTTCCATCCGTGGGATCGAAGGAGAAGAAGAAGAGTCCTCGAGTGGTCCTCCGCGAGACTGCAGGATGGAGTCTGGACCAGGATATAGTCCATATAAGGGGCCACTGCGATACCTCTGGCTTTCGGCTACCACAAGCAGCACTCCCAAAACCTTTGTAAAGACTCTTGGGGCAGTCGCCAGACCGAAGGGTAGGGCCACAAACTGGAAGTGTTGGTCCAGGAAAGTGAATCGTAGGAACCTGAAGTGGTCCTTGTGGATTGGCATGTGAAGGTAAGCATCCTTCAAGTCTATTGTCATCATAAATTGCCCCTCTTTAACTAGGGGCAGAATCGATCTGATCGTCTCCATTTTAAACGATGGATGACAGAAACTTGTTTAGGCACTTTAGGTTTAGAATTGGGCGGAACGTGCCTGCCTTCTTTGGGACCACGAAAATGTTTGAATAGTACCCTAGACCCCTTTCTGCTAAAGGTACTGGAACGATTACTCAGAGAGATGAGAGATCCCTCATGCACTCTAGAAAGGCATCTCTCTTCTCTGGTCTTGAGGATAGGTTTGACAGTAGGAATCTGCCCCTGGGCGGATGAGTCTTGAACCCTATCCTGTAATCCTGGGTGATAACCTCCAGAACCCAAGGATCCTGTACGTCTCTCACCCAAGCCTCTGCGAACAGAGAAACCTGATGTCTTGGCATTCAGGTGAATAACCTGCATATTAGCATCACAGATAAAAGAATTAGCTACCCTTAAGGCCTTAATCTTTTCCTGTATCTCATCGAGGGGAGTCTCCACCTCGACCATGGCTGACAGTGCGTCACACCAGTAGGTAGCCGCTCCAGCCACTGCAGCGATCGAAAACCAAACCCTGTGAGTTGAAACATCTTCCTCAACATGGACTTTAATTTTTTATCCATGGGCTCTTTGAACGATGAACTATCCTTGAGGGGAACGGGGAACAGCTTTTTAAAAGAGGTAGAGGGAGAAAAGGACGAGCCAAGTTTATCTCACTCATTCTTAATAATAGTAGCCATCTTCACGGGAACTGGGAAGGTCTGAGTCACCACCCTGTCCTCGTAAACCCTATTTAGCTTAGGGATTGAAGGTTCTTCCAGAAGTTTTGGTTCCGGAACCTCCAACGTAGCAAGCACTTCTTTCAGTAAAAAGCTCAAATGCTCCATCTTAAACTTGAAATCTGGCTCCTACGCAGCCAGAGGTCTAGAAGACATCGATTCCGTCCCAGAGAGAGTGCCCTCCGAAGAGTCGGAGACGTCCTCATCAGCGGATAATCTATCGGAGACATCCAAGGAAGTAGATGACCCCTTGGACAGAAGACTGTCTTTCCCTTTGCTTGTGCTTCGCAGGGCGTGCTAAGGCATTGAAGGCAGCAGAAACCGCCATTTGTAACTGGGCAGCGAAATCTGGCGGCCAAGGGGCCCCTCCCGCGGGAGGATCAGTAGGGCCCTGGGGAGCTGCATGTGTAATCGGAGATGAATGTAGGGAATGCACCTCGCGGGACAGAAAACCCTCAGAGGTGGACAGCTCAGTAGTACTAAATATCTTATTATTTTTAGATATTGCAATCTTATCAAAGCATGTGGAACACAGTTGATCAGGGGATCAACCTGCACCTCCTCACAATAAACACAGGTATTAGATTTAATTAAAGAGGGAGTATCCTCTAACATATCAGAGTCCCCATAGCTTGCGCCTGTAATAGGGACTAGATAGAGTAAATGGCACCTTTATACACCAATGGATGGGGCACTCACCACCTCCTATGACCCGGACTACAGAGAAAACGTTACGTCTCCCACAATTGCCAATCAGGAAAAGGAAGTTGAAGAGGCCACACCCGGTCACATGGAGTGCCATGCAGGACCGCCCCTGCACTAAAGAGAAAAAGCGCCAGAAAATGCTGCGCCGATCTTCACCTGACTGTTCACACATTGCTAGAGCCCCATCTCACACACGACGCAGCATCAACACAATAAAGATATTATGCATAAATCCTCCCCTGTTGAATAATCGCCCTTCCAGGGATATCAACCCTTGATTCCATACAGATAAAAGGAGACACACTGTGAACCTGTCTTCTTGCTTTATCATAGGGGTATAAATAAAACGATCTTACCAGAATCTATGCCGTGGAACAGGAACACGGCCCTTCAAGCATGACAGGTTAGTAGCATCGCTGCATAAAGCAGGCAGCGAAACTCGGCTATGGAGACAGTATTACCCGAAGGACGTACGTATAGTTTTATAACTGCTCAGGGGAGGCTACAAAACTCATACTTGGTCTAAACAATTAAACTTTCTGGGACCTGATCATTTTATGATTCAGATAAAACATTTTTAGACAACGCTCCAATTGACTTATTTTATCAATTTTATTTAATTCTCTTGGCATCCTTAGTCGAAAAGGCAGCAATGCAATACTGGGAGCTAGCTGAACACATCAGGTGAGCCAATGACAAGCGGAACATATGCACAGCCACCAATCAGCAGCTAGCTCTCAGCTCCTAAGCCTACCTAGGTTTTCCTTTCAACAAAGGATATCAAGAGAACTAAGCAAATTCAATAATAGAAGTAAATTAGAAAGATGTTTAATATTGAAAAACATTTTTGGGTTTAAGATTTCATGACCTCAAAAGGGCATTAAACTCAAACGTTCAGTCCCCATAAAGGGCCAGATTACAGGGTCAATTTATCAAGCTCCGTATGGCGAGCCGGAAACAGAAGTTATGAAAAAGAGGTCTAAAGACCGCTGCTCCATAACCTGTCCGCCTACTCTGAGGCGGTGGACAGAAATCAACCCGATCGTATACGATCAGGTTGATTGACACCCCCTGCTAGCAGCCGACTGGCCGCAAATCTGCAGGAGGCGGCATTGCACCAGTAGTTCACAAGAACTGCTGGTGCAATGATAAATGCAGAGAGCGTATGCTGTATGCTACATCGTATCATGTCTGCTCGCACATTAATAAATTGACGCCTACAAGTGGAGCGCTGTTTAACGCTCCTGCTCGAGTGTAAACTGCACTAGAAGTAAACTTTTTGCGCACGTCGGGTTGTGCTCTTATTACAAGTTAAAAGTAAAACATTATCGCTAGCTGGCTAACCTGACGTGTGCAAAAAGTCTAACAGCGCAATAACCTATTCCCCCATAGAAGTCAATGGAGCAAAAAAAGTGGATAAAAAACCTAACACCCTACACTTGTGCAAACCTGATCGCATATTCTCATGTGTGCTAACCCGACATGGAAAAATAAATATTTCACATTCCAGTGTTCTGCACATAGCAGAATAAGTTCTATTTATTTATAAATACACACACACATATATATATATATATATATATGATGGCATTTTGGTACAATATATATCTATACCTATATATTTTTACTTTCAACCAAAATAAACCACTTATTGCTTGTGCGTAACTGTTAGCGCTCCACTCATAATCTGACATAAAATATTTAATTATGTACAGTTAAAAATAATGCAGTGCAGCTTGTAATGTTGGGGGGGGGGTATTGTATGGTTTTTTTTTACAGGCAAAAGAGCTGAATTCTTTGGGGCATGCCCCGCAAAGGGCCCTTTTCAGGGCTGGTAAGGTAAAAGAGCTTTTCTATTTTAATTTTAGAATAGGGTAGGGCATTTTTTTATTTTGGGGGTCTTTGTTATTTTATTAGGGGGCTTAGAGTAGGTGTAATTAGTTTAAAATTGTTGTAATATTTTTCTAATGTTTGTAAATATTTTTTTATTTTTTGTAACTTAGTTCTTTTTTATTTTTTGTACTTTAGTTAGTTTATTTAATTGTATTTATTTGTAGGTATTGTATTTAATTAATTTATTGATAGTGTAGTGTTAGGTTTAACCTCTTAAGGACATATGACGGAATTTTTCCGTCATAAAACAATTGAGCAAACTGAAAGCTGTGTCCTTAAAGGGTTAATTGTAGATAATTGTAGGTAGTTTATTTAATTTATTTATTGATAGTGTAGTGTTAGGTTTAATTGTAACTTAGGTTAGGATTTATTTTACAGGTAATTTTGTAATTATTTTAACTAGGTAACTATTAAATAGTTATTAACTATTTAATAGCTATTGTACCTGGTTAAAATAAATACAAAGTTGCCTGTAAAATAAATATTAATCCTAAAATAGCTACAATATAATTATAATTTATATTGTAGCTATATTAGGGTTTATTTTACAGGTAAGTATTTAGCTTTAAATAGGAATAATTTATTTAATAAGAGTTAATTTATTTCGTTAGAATAAAATTATATTTAACTTAGGGGGGTGTTAGGGTTAGGGTTAGAATTAGCTTTAGGGGTTAAAAAATGTATTAGAGTAGTGGTGAGCTCCGATCGGCAGATTAGGGGTTAATACTTGAAGTTAGGTGTCGGCGATGTTAGGGAGGGCAGATTAGGGGTTAATACTATTTATTATAGGGTTATTGAGGCGGGAGTGAGGCGGATTAGGGGTTAATAACTTTATTATAATAGCGGCGCGGTCCGGTCAGCAGATTAGGGGTTAATAAGTGTAGGTAGGTAGCGGCGACGTTGGGGGTGGCATATTAGGGGTTAATAAATATAATATAGGGGTCGGCGGTGTTAGGGGCAGCAGATTAGGGGTTCATAGGGATAACGTAGGTGGCAGCATTGTGCGGTCGGCAGATTAGGGGTTAAAAAATTTTAATAGAGTGGCGGCGATGTGGGGGGACCTCGGTTTAGGGGTACATAGGTAGTTTATGGGTGTTAGTGTACTTTAGAGCACAGTAGTTAGGAGCTTTATAAACCGGCGTTAGCCCAGAAAGCTCTTAACTACTGACTTTTTTCTGCGGCTGGAGTTTTGTCGTTAGATTTCTAACGCTCACTTCAGCCAAGACTCTAAATACCGGCGTTAGGAAGATCCCATTGAAAAGATAGGATACGCAAATGGCGTAGGGGGATCTGCGGTATGGAAAAGTCGCGGCTGCAAAGTGAGCGTTAGACCCTTTCCTGACTGACTCCAAATACCAGAGGGCGGTAAAAACCAGCGTTAGGAGCCTCTAACGCTGGTTTTGAAGGCTACCGCCCAACTCTAAATCTAGCCGTTAGTTTTTAAAACTGTAGTGTTTCCCCCCAGAGAGCCCTGACCCTCCTACATGCTGCAAAGTGATTGGCTGGCATGTGCAGGAACTTGTTTAATATATCTGTCCCTAATTGGCCACAGCAAAGGAAGTACGATAAGCAACATTTAAGGGGTGTGCCCAGGGAATGCAAATCAATGTATATTTTTATAGCAAAATTATAGTTTGAAATACTTTCAGAACATTAGTTTTTCATGCAGGTCTGTTGCAATGCAGGGATGTTAATAAAAAAAAGAATATCCATTTAAACGGGAGCTGATAAAACATGCTACAGATATTGGGGCCTATTTATCAAAGGTCTTGTGGACCTGATCCGACAGTGCTGAATGCGGAGAGCAATACGCTCTACGTATTCAGCATTGCACCAGCAGCTCACAAGAGCTGCTCGTGCAACGCCGCCCCCTGCAGACTCGCGGCCAATCAGCCGCCAGCAGGGGGTGTCAATCAGGTTGAATTCAGGTACTCGATCGGGTTGAATTCCGGTGATTCCTGTCCGCCTCACCAGAGCAGGCGGACAGGGTTATGGAGCAGCGGTCTTTGTGACCGCTGCTTCATAACTGCTGTTTCTGGCGAGTCTGAAGACTCGCCAGAAACACTGGCCCACAAGCTCCGTTCGGAGCTTGATAAATGGGCCCCATTGTGTGCTTACATTTTAAAACTTACAGAAATTGAACAGCCGGACTGTGGAAAGAAGCCCACTGGCTGAAAAGGAAAAGTTGCGTCTCTATTGGTGAGCAGCGACGCGCCCTACAGACATAAAAACTATGGGCCAGATTACAAGTGGCGTGCTAATGTTAGTGTGGGGAGCAATAAGCTATATCATGCCTGCGTTAACTTGCGCTCATATTACAAGTTAAAAATAATCGCGTAATGCCAACTAAATTTGCACTCGGCGGGTTAGCGTGAGTGTAGACCTTGCATAAAGGGTTAAGGTAAAAAAAATGTGCACCAAACACAACATACAGTATATATATATATATGTATATATTCATATAGATATATAGGTATAGATATATATTTTACAAAACAATAATCATATATATATATATATATATATATAGAAATATATATTTAAAAATAAAAAGAACATTTTCTTCTATGTGAAAAACATTGGAATGTAAATTATGCAGAACTACCTTTGGGTTTAGCGCTCTTGGTCTAATGTGATATCGTCTTAGAGCGCAAGTGTTAGGTTTTTCTAGTTTGCACTCTCTTTTTATTTAAAAGTGCGCTCCATTGAAGTCTATAGGGAGAAGAAAATAGTGTAAGGCGGCCGCGATATCTGAAGTCCTGAAGTTAGCGTGTGTAGAGTTTTGCTTGTGCTCTAACTTTGTACTTTCAACTTGGAATACACTCGCTGACCCACCAGTGAAACAAATAAAAGTTCTGGAGCTGTTAGCGCGAGAGCACTTAAATGTGCTTCACTTGTAATCTGGCCTAGCTGTTTCTAGACTGAAAAAAAAATGTATCTAAAAAAACAAGGTTTAGATGTTATACATAAAAAAGGAACGGAATGTACAGAGAATGATATGACAAGGACCTACAATATATTCTGCTTCATCCCTATGTTGTGACGTACCTACCTTACAGTCACACTCACCTCTGGGTTGGTTTCTCTGTATTATTCCAGCTGGATTCAGATTATTTGGCTCCAGAGAACTGTAGTCCCATGTGTTATAATTTCCAGGTGGCGGGCAGATACCTACAAAGTGACACAAATAATATAATGCAGGAAGTAGTGCGCAGACTGACACCGCTGCTGCTTTACCCACCTCCGATCCACTGCCACAGGTGATTACACAGCTGCAATTTGAAGTCATCTGTGTGAAACTGATGCAAGGACTCAGGAAACGAGAGACAGAAACTGCTGTACACAGCCTGACTGAGGATCAACGGCAAGATCTGTGTAACAAAAGGATACATATCAATAAGGGTTTATAATAAGTTATAATATACATATCAATAAGGGTATATAATAAGGTATAATATACATATCAATAAGGGTATATAATACGTTATAATATACATATCAATAAGGGTATATAATAAGGTACAGTATACATATAAATAAGGGTATATAATAAGGTATAATATACATATCAATAAGGGTATATAAAAGGTATAATATACATATCAATAAGGGTGTATAATAAGGTATAAATATCAATAAGGGTATATAATAAGGTATACTATACATATCAATAAGGGTATATAATAAGTTATAATATATGTATCAATAAGGGTTTTTAATAAGGTATAATATACATATCAATAAGGGTATATAATAAGGTATAATATACATATCAATAAGGGTATATAATAAGTTATAATATATGTATCAATAAGGGTTTTTAATAAGGTATAATATACATATCAATAAGGGTATATAATAAGGTACAGTATACATATAAATAAGGGTATATAATAAGATATAATATACATATAAATAAGGGTATATAATAAGATATAATATACATATAAATAAGGGTATATAATAAGATATAATATACATATAAATAAGGGTATATAATAAGATATAATATACATATAAATAAGGGTATATAATACGTTATAATATACATATCAATAAGGGTATATAATAAGGTATAATATACATATAAATAAGGGTATATAATAAGGTATAATATACATATCAATAAGGTTATTTAATAAGGTATAATATACATATCAATAAGGGCATATAATAAGGTACAGTATACATATAAATAAGGGTATATAATAAGATACAATATACATATCAATAAGAGTTTATAATAAGTTATAATATACATATCACTAAGGGTATATAATAAGGTATAATATACATATAAATAAGGGTATATAATAAGTTATAATATACATATCACTAAAGGCATATAATAAGTTATAATATACATATAAATAAGGGTATATAATAAGGTATAATATACACATAAATAAGGGTATATAATAAGTTATAATATACATATCAATAAGGGTATATAATAAGGTATAATATACATATCAATAAGGGTATATAATACGTTATAATATACATATCAATAAGGGTATATACAAAGGTACAGTATACATATAAATAAGGGTATATAATAAGGTACAGTATACGGGGTCTATTTATATATGTGCGGACAGACATAATCCGCTATAGCGAACCATGTCCCCATACGCTGTCGGCATTTATCATTGCACCAGCAGTTCTTGTGAACTGCTGGTGCAATACCGCCCCCTGCAGATTTGTGGCCAATCAGCCGCTAGCAGGGGATGCCAATCAGCCCGATCGTACATGATCGAGCGGATTGCTATACACCACCTCAGAGGCGGTGTATGAGTTTAGGAGCAGCGATCTTAAGACCGCTGATTCTTAACTCCTGTTTCCGGCGAGCCTGAAGGCTCGCACGGAAACAAGGGGAACAGGGGCCCTTCCGCCCTTGTTAAATAGACCACTACATATCAATAAGGGCATATAATAAGTTATAATATATGTATCAATAAGGATATATAATAAGTTATAATATACATATAAATAAGGGTATATAATAAGTTATAATATATGTATCAATAAGGGTATATAATAAGTTATAATATACATATAAATAAGGGTATATAATAAGTTATAATATACATATTAATAAGGGTATATAATAAGTTATAATATATGTATCAATAAGGGTATATAATAAGTCATAATGTACATATAAATAAGGGTATATAATAAGTTATAATATACATATTAATAAGGGTATATAATAAGTTATAATATATGTATCAATAAGGGTATATAATAAGTTTTAATATACATATTAAAAAGGGTATATAATAAGTTATAATATATGTATCAATAAGGGTATATAATAAGTTATAATATACATATTAATAAGGGTATATAATGAGGTATAATATACATATCACTAAAGGCATATAATAAGTTATAATATACATATTAATAAGGTATAATATACATATCACTAAGGGCATATAATACGTTATAATATACATATCAATTAGGGTATATAATAAATTATAATATACGTATCAATAAGGGTATATAATAAATTATAATATACATATGGATAAGGTCATATAATTAATTATAATATACATATAAATAAGGGCATATAATAAGTTATAATATACGTATCAATATGGGTATATAACAAGTTATAATATATACATCACTAAGGGTATAAAATAAATTATAATATACGTATCAATAAGGGTATATAATAAATTATAATATACATATCAATATGGGTTCACAGTTGTATGCAAAAGTTTAGGCACCCCTGACAATTTCCATGATTTTCATTTATAAATAATCGGGTGTTTGGATCAGCAATTTCATTTTGATCTATCAAATAACTGAAGGACACAGTAATATTTCAGTAGTGAAATTAGGTTTATTGGATTAAAAGAAAATGTGCAATATGCATCAAAACAAAATTAGACAGGTGCATAAATTTGGGCACCCCAATAGAAATATTGAATCAATATTTAGTAAAGCCTCCTTTAGCAGAAATAACAGCCTATAAATGCTTCCTATAGCCTGTAATGAGGGTCTGGATTCTGGATAAAGGTATTTTGGACCATTCCTCCTTGCAAAACATCTCCAGTTCAGTTAGGTTTGATGGTTGCAGAGCATGGACAGCCCGCTTTAAATCACCCCACAGATTTTCAATGATATTCAGGTCTGGGGACTAGGATGGCCATTCCAGAACATTGTACTTGTTCCTCTGCATAAATGCCAATTCTTGTTGAAATATCCAGCCCTGGCATAACTTCAACTTTGTGACTGATTCCTCAAAATTATTCTCAAGTATCTGCTGATATTGAGTGGAATCCATGCGACCCTCAACTTTAACAAGATTCCCAGTAACGGCAATGGCCACACAGCCCCACAGCATGATGGAACATCCACCAAATTTTACTGTGGGTAGCAAGTGTTTGTCTTGGAATGCTGTGTTCTTTTGCCACCATGAATAACGCCCCTTGTTATTACCAAATAACTCAATCTTTGTTTCATCAGTCCACAGCACCTTTTTCCAAAATGAAGCTGGCTTGTCCAAATGTGCGTTTCTATACCTCAAGCAACTCTGTTTGTGGCGTGTGTGCAGAAAAGGCTTCTTCCGCATCACTCTCCCATACAGCTTCTCCTTGTGCAAAGTGCACTGAATTGTTGAAAACAATGAATAGTGACACCATCTGCTGCAATATGATGTTGTAGGTCTTTGGAGGTGGTCTGTGGGCTGTTTTTGACCATTATCACCATCCTTTACCTTTGCCTCTCCGATATTTTACTTGGCCTGCCACTTCTGGCCTTAACAAGAACTGTGTCTGTGGCCTTCCATTTTCTCAGTATGTTCCTCCTAGTGGACACTGACAGCTTAAATCTCTGCAATAGCTTTTTGTAGCCTTCCCCTAAACCATAATGTTGAACAATCGTTGTTTTCAGGTCATTTGAGAGTTGTTTTGAGGCCCCCATGTTGCCACTCTTCAGAGGAGAGTCAAAGAGAACAACAACTTGCAATTGGCCACCTTAAATACCTTTTCTCATGATTGGATGCACCTGTCTATGAAGTTCAAGCAGTGGAGGCTGCTCTATAGGAGCACTTGAGCACGTGAACCCCCTGACCCCTGGACCCCCTGACCCCTGATGAAAAAAAAAAAAAAGAGTGAGAAATAAAAATAAATAAATACATTTTTAAAACTTTTTTGCTGATAAAATAAAAAATTCTTGCAGGCTCCACTGCAGTTTTGAGTAAAAAAAAAATTAAAACTGCAGTTTTTCGAAGGTATGACCACCACAATGGAGAGAGCTCACAGAGCTCTACGACCAAGATCTGTCTCGCAAGACAAACCTAGAGACGTCATTGTCTGCTTTCACAGCTTCCTCTTTAAAGATAAGCTCATGCAGGCCGCCTTCCGTAAACCACCATTGGCAGAGAAATTTCAAAATCTTCAATTATTACCAGATCTATCGGCTCACACTTTGCAAAGTCGCAGACTATACCAACCAGTCACCTCTGAGTTGAGAAAGGCGGGTCTTAAATACCGATGGGGCTATCCAGCCAAGCTGATTATCACTAAGGAAAACCAAACTCATACCGTATCATCACTGGCTCAAGGTTCCACTCTACTCGCACAATGGGGCCTCACAAAAGGCAGTACCATAGAACCTGCTCCTGTCAAGGCAAGACTGAGAGCCACAGCACCCGACTGGCCTCTTAAGGATCAGCGGGTTAAAAGACTGAAAACCCAAACAGTACAGGACTCTCAGGAACCTCCGGAGGCTCTACCTTGACCTTTGGACAGCGCCAGTTGGTAACGTTGCTCTTTACTTGAATATTTGTTTCTTTTTTGCTCTTTCTCCCCAGCATAGCCAAGGAAAGAAACCCCTGGCATAAGAAGTGTCTAATTAGACCTAAATAAAACCTGATCTCAACCTCTTGTTATATCCTAGCTAAAAATAGGCTGTTGTTGATGTCTCTAGATATCTTATTTTTTGTTGTTAACTTCTTTATAGCAGGCTATGTTGCACAAAAACGTCACAAGGGGTCACCCTAGCACAGGTTGAGTGTCTATGCCCCGCTGGGGAAAAACTGATAATGATGATGATAAAGTTGTTGATGTTATAGTTTTTGTTGGCTAATGTTTTATTGTTATTGTTTATGTTTACATATTGCTTCACCAGGGCACTACTAATTGGATGCCTCCATATCATAGATATACACAAGCTATATACTATTTCATTAGGGCACCATTAATTAGATGCCTTCATATCATAGATACACACGAGACTTATCCTACTAATAGATGGAGTGGGGCCAGATAACCCGGCCTTTCCTCATATAGCTCCCCCCATATAGGTAGCCCACGCCAGGGTTCCAACTAGGTGGACTCTTTCCACCTCAAAACCCAGTACAGCACTTAATGATATATAATTTCATTTGAATCTCTTAAATAACTACATCCCCATTGTTCCTTCCCCTTACCTTCCCTCTCCACGACAATGGCAAACTGACTTAGACTTCTTACCCACAATGCGAGAGGCCTTAATTCTCCCCACATATGAAGTCTTCTGGCCAGGGAGCTCCAGCATCATAATCCTGATGTTGTTTTTATACAAGAGACTCATTGGAAGTTAGATTCCGCTCAACGCTTTCAATCCCGTTCCTACTGGATACCTGACCACTCTCCTTTTACTAAAAAAGCTAGAGGCACGGCCATACTTTTACGCCATGGAGTGGCTTACGAACCCATTCAGGTTCTTAGAGACCCGCAGGCCAGGTATACTATCTTAATCTGTAAGCTAAACCACATACTACATACACTAGTATCCATCTATCTCCCTAATTCCCACCAACCCGCATGCCTCCGCAAAATCCTTCAATTTGTTGACCAGTACAGACAAGGACGAGTTATTTTGGCGGGCGACTTCAACATGACTTGGGACCCCTCCTTAGATCGTAAAACTAAGACACCCGACAGGACCAACCCCCAGGCAAACAGTATCTCCGCTAATTTCCGGAGTGTAATGTCTCACTATGGCTATTTTGACGTGTGGAGATCCTTGCACACCAGAGAAAGAGACTATACCCATTACTCACATCCCCATAAAATTTACTCTCGACTAGACCACATGTTTTGTCAAGCGGAGACCTTGGACTCCGTTATACGGTCGGAGATTGCTTTAAGCTCCTGGTCAGATCACGACTTACTTTTAACTGACTTGCACCCCACGGACAAGCCATTTCCTCAGGCAGATTGGAGACTCCCACGTCATATTCTGACAGACATCGCCTTTAGAGAGGAACTGAGACCCGACTTATCTGAATTGCTTAGACAAAATGACAATGGGCAGACCCCAGATGATATCTTATGGAGCGCCATCAAAGCAATGGCTCGGGGACTCATAATCCGCAAACAGAGCCATCTGAGGAAGCGGGCCGGCTTAACGCTTGCGCAGGCTCATACCAAACTCAGGCATCTGGAAATATGCAATCGGGCCTCTATCTCAGCAGACCTGACAGAGCAAATTAGAGTAGTTAGGGACCATATCAATCAACTGGAGTTAAAGCGAACTCAATGTACCCTTTCCAAGCTAAAACAACTCTTTTTTTTTTTCTTTATTGTTTCTTTATTAGATTTTACAATAGTTCAATAAGTACAGAAATACAGTTCATGTAAATTCACAGTTACATAATAGAATGCTGTTCACAATACATAGTTATTTCGACCATGTCCTGTACCCATGGGTTCCTAAAGTATCGGATGATATATTTTGACTTAAACATATGGGTTATTAGGGTAATATACTTAGAAAGACCCTAGTGAGTTTACAGCAATAAAAAATCAACAGTAACAAAAAAAAAATTAAACATAATAACTACGAACAAATATTGCAGAATTTAGTGAATTTTAGTTTGAAGGATATAAGGTTTTTGGAATTACTGAGTTTAACTAAGCTGGGTTGTAGTCTGGATAATACATTATGACACTGTACATAAGACATATCACACAGAGGTGCTATCAGTTCCTCTATCTAGAACCTAAATACGACTCCCAATAAAACATCATATCATTATACATTGTTAAGCAGTTAGTTTTAAAATAAAAGTACCTCTCCAGCATCAAAACATTCTTAACTTTTGCTATCCATAGTTCTATTGAGGGAGTCACTTCTGACTTCCACAACGAGGCTATAAGTTGTTTGGCTGAGTTAAGCATAATATGCCCAATGTTCCTCCTGATTGAGCACCTGATCTCCTTGAGCACATTAAACAAACAAACCTGTGGGATAAGGGATAGGCTGCATGATAATGCCTTATTTATTTCTCCTATTATTTCAACCCAGTAGGTTTTAATTTTTGTACAAGACCACCAGATATGACCCATGTCACCCACTTCGCATTTACATCTCCAGCACTTTCCGTTGGCTGTTGGAAATAGGTATTTCATTCTGTTTGGTGTTAGGTACCATCGGAACAGTATTTTGTAGTTAGTCTCTAATGCTTGTGTTGTGTGTGCCGAGTGGGTTATACTGTGGAAGATGTTTTCCCATATTTTAGGGTCTTGCTTCCCTAGGAGTTCTCGCTCCCATCCCTTCACAAAACTATGAGGTTTGGGAGATGTGGCGGAGAGCAGTAATTTATAAAGAATGGAAATGATCCCTTTTTGTGGAACATTAGAAATGCACATACGTTCAAAGGGTGTTGGTGTTCTCAGTAACTTATCCCTATTCCTATGTGTTGTTATATAGTGATTAACTTGGTGATATCTTAACCAACGTTCAAAGAACCCAGCACCTAATTCATTTAGTTCACTTCTGGGTAATAATTTACCCAAGTTGGTTATTAGTGCAAGTGGGATATATCCCTTCAAGCTTTTATCCCCTCCCGTTTGGTGCCCTCTACCTTCTGGGAATTCAGAGTTTGCTAAGATTGCAGTCAGGGGTGAGTAAGCACTGGAGATACCTGTATATTTATCGCGTATATATTTCCAATCTGTTATTGTGTTCGTGATTGTAGGAGAGGAGGAGATCAGTGGTGCTGAAACTGAGTGAGGCAACCAACACATCCCACCCAATTGCGGTATGTCTGAAATGTCATGTTCGAGTTGAACCCAGTGTTTAAGGTCTGTGGAGTTGTATCTACTCCATTCTAAAATTCTTTGGAGTGAGATAGCCTGTTTGTATAAAATTATGTTGGGTACCCCAAATCCCCCTATATCTCTATGGGCAAACATTGACACTTGGTTCACCCTAGATGGTTTCTTCTTCCAAATGAAAGAGTGGAATACTTTTTGTAATTTCTGTATATATATGTTAGTGTTAGGTAGAGGTAGTGCCTGAAGGATGTACAAGATTTTTGGCAGTAACACCATTTTGACTGAATTTACTCTCCCTATCCAAGATAGATTTTTTGACATCCAAGACGAGGCTTGATTTGAAATGGTGTTCAGTAATTTAGAATAGTTAATTGAGCGTATTGAATCTAAGTTATTCGATAAATATATTCCCAAGTATTTAATGGGCTTCTGATTAACTATAAAGGAACATTTGTTCTTGATGATAGCTATATCGGAGTTAGAAATGTGTATTGGTAATAGTTGTGATTTACTTGCATTTATTGCAAGGTTTGAGACTGCTCCATAGTCTAGTAGGTCTGTCTGTACCGCGGAGAGAGATCTAAGAGGGTCAGATAGGGACATCAAAACGTCATCTGCAAACATGGAAAGCTTATATTCTTTGTGATTAATATTTATCCCTTTTATATTGTCGTTTGATCGAATTTTGCATGCAAGTATTTCCAATGAAAGGATGAATAGGAGTGGGGAAAGTGGGCATCCCTGACGTGTACCGTTTCGTATTTCAAATTGTTCAGAAAGTGTGCCATTTATTCTAATTTGTGCTGTGGGGAATGAATATAGGGCCATAATTTTGTTTACAAATATAGGTGGGATATTGAATTTGGTAAGTGTAGTCTCGAGAAAGCACCAATCTAAGTGATCAAACGCTTTTTCTGCGTCTGTTGATAAAAATACAGAGGGAATATTATTTTTGTTTATATAATCCAAGATATTTAAAAGTTTAATAGTGTTGTCTCTTGCCTCTCTCCGCGGCACAAACCCCACCTGATCTGGGGAAATCAGTAATGGTAATACTTTATTAAGCCTGAATGCCAGGACCTTAGCGTATACCTTCAAATCTATATTTAGCAAAGAGATTGGGCGGAAATTAGCAGGTGTGTTGGCCTTCCTTCCCGACTTAGGGATAACAGTTATGAACGCTTGTAGCATGGAATCTGGTAAGACTTCCCCACTCTCAACTTGGCAGAAGGTTTTCAATAAGTGCGGCACTAGTAACTGATTGTATAATTTATAATAAGACCCTGAGAATCCGTCTGGGCCTGGTGCTTTTTCGGGTTTCAATGTTCTAATTGCCTCACTAATTTCTTTGCTATTTATCGGTGCTTGTAGCATTTCCCTATCTGTTTCAGAAATTGTTGGGACTTGAATGTTATCTAAATATGTCTTACATTTAATTTCATGGTCTGTCGTTGACCTGGCAGGATAAAGGTTATATAAAGTGTGGTAGTAATTTTTAAAAATGTCTGCTATTTGTTTCGTGTCTTCCACTTTCTCGCCTCTAGGGTTATTAATTGAGTGAATGTATGTTTTTGCCTGTTTGTTTTTTAGTGATCTAGACAATAGGCGTCCTGGTTTGTTAGCCTCTAAATAAAATTTCTGTTTCAATTTGTAAGCTATGGTTTGGGCTTTAATATGCAAATGGGACCTCAGTTTGGTTCTGTAAAAATTTAGTTGATGAAGGATACCTTCATCTTGTGGGTGTAGTTTATGTAGGTAATCTAAGTTCTCTAATTCTTTAGCTAAATGATGATATTCTTCCCTTTGCTGTTTAAGTTTATTGGCTCTAATTTTGATCAATATTCCCCTTATATAGCTCTTATGAGCTTCCCAAACTGTGGACGGGGTCATATCTTCCTGGGCATTTCTATCAAAAAACTCTCGTATTTCCGTTTCTATGGTCTCCTGCACCAAAGGGTCTAATAATATAGCATCATCTAATCTCCATGTAAATTCCCTCAATGGAGCTGAAGGCCAGTTAATAGAACATTTAACCATGGAATGATCCGACCACGCTGTGTGTGAGATGCAGGAAGTAATAGTTTGAGACAGGGTTAAGTGATCTAGCAATATGAAGTCAATTCTCGAATATGATTTGTTCGGATTGGAGAAAAATGTATAGTCTCTGCGGCTGGGATTCGATATTCTCCACGGATCATGTAGGCCTAGGGTTCTAATAAAATTCCACACAGATTTAGATGTAGATTTTGCTATTTTTAAGCTAGGGTTTGAACTATCAAGGTTGGGGTTAATGGGTAAGTTAAAGTCTCCCATAATTATCAATTGGCCCTTCTGAATTTCCTGAATTTTGGGTATTATAGATTTAAAAAAAGCTGCTTGGCCATGATTGGGTGCATATATGTTCACCAGAGTTACCATCTTATTGTAAAGGATACCACTGATTGCTAAGAATCTACCCTCTGTGTCTTTGCTTTGATCTATTAGTTTAAATGGCACTGCTTTGTTTATAAGAATGCTCACGCCATTGATCTTTTTTTTGTTATGTGTGCTGTGAAAATGTTGGGGAAAACTACTATGAAAATATTTAGGAATTGATCTCTTTTTGAAATGGGTTTCTTGAAGCCCGATGATTTCCCCCCCTCTATGTATTATATCCCTTAAAGCTAGCGACCTCTTTTGAGGAACATTAAAACCATACAAATTGAATACAAGTGTCATTCATCTTAATTTCTTACCCCTTTCAGCTCCATCCCTGTAGAACATCATATCCATGTACTTTGAAAATTTTCTCTGCAAATAAGAAAAAATTCCTAATAATAACCTAACTATGTTAACAATATTAACAAAAGTAACTTCTACCCTGCAATAATAACAGAGGGAAATGGCTAAGAAATCCTAACTGGAAATCGTTCAGCCCATTAAGTACCAGTTGTACATACAAAGATATAAAACAAACCATTTGAACTGTTCATGTATCAACAGTGTCCCATGACCACTAGGATCTGGACTCACTCAGTCTGGCAACTAAACCTTAAAAAGGATATTTTGTAGTGATCACTTATCCTTTAGAACAATGATTTTCAACATTTTTTTTGCCGTGGCACACTTTTTTACATTAAAAAATCCTGCGGCACACCACCATCCCAAAATTTTACAAAATCACACATTGTAGCCTAATACAGAATATATTATACATCATAATGATTGTCTGTGAATGAATGTCAATATGTCATGGTTGTAAATGATGCCTGCCTGTCTGCCTGATGAGCCTGTCACATCAAAACAAGCAACATTTAAAAAATATGTCACACTGTTCTCAGTCTGCCGCGGCACACCTGAGGATCTCTCACGGCACACTAGTGTGCCGTGGCACACTGGTTGAAAAACACTGCTTTAGAAGATCAACTCAGCTGAATCCTAGAGTCTGATGAGGGATTGTTCTTCGTTCTTTTGTGGCGGACAGTTTGCCACTCTTTGCGTTGTGGAAGAGGGGGTGTCCGGAGGGCAGGTGTAGAACTGGGGTCTTGCCCAGTATCTGGAGTTATCACTGGAGGAGGAATCTCAAGCTTCTTACAGCATTCTTTAATTTCTGCTATTGAGGCACAGGTCGCTCTTCTGTTTTTCCATACTACTATTAACTGGAAAGGGTGGCCCCACCTGTAGTTTATGTTTCTAGCTTGCAGGTGTTTCGTGAGTGGAGAGAGTTCTTTCCTTCTTGCTAAAGTCCTAGATGCTAGATCCGCAAAGAATTGAAGGGTTATGCCATCTTTTTGAATAGGACTTTTTTCTCGTGCTGCTGCCATAAGTTGTTCTTTCTCCTGGTAATTAGTGATTTTGACTATTACGTCACGGGGTGGTGCCGACTCGGGGGGTCTAGGTCTCAGGGCCCTATGTGCTCTATCCATGCTCACAGTGGTATTGTCTGTTGGGTCCTTAAGTTGGGAGAATAAAGATTGGAGATATTCATGAAGACTTGAAG
The DNA here is from genome assembly GCF_027579735.1 of Bombina bombina. Taxonomy (NCBI): domain Eukaryota; kingdom Metazoa; phylum Chordata; class Amphibia; order Anura; family Bombinatoridae; genus Bombina; species Bombina bombina. The sequence goes on from NC_069505.1 coordinate 428,786,635, forward strand.
CATCGACATCTTCTGGGATACCCCGTATCCTAATGTTCTGCCTTCTGGACCTATTCTCCAAGTCTTCTAACTTGTCTTCCAGCTGATGTATAACTTGGTTTTGTTGGTCTGTTTGATCACTCACTTTTGTTATGCATACTCCATGTTCATGGATAGTTTCTTCTAGGGTGACCACTCTATTCCCAATTTCAGTAACGTCTCTTTTCAGCTCAGAGATCTCTTCTTTAATGCATTGTCTCACTTGCTCAATAAGGGAAGAAAAATCTTGTTTTGAGGGGATGGATGAAATTATAGACTGCGGCACTGAAACCATAGTGTCTTCTTCATCTGATTCAGAGCCTGAACAGATGGATGAATGCTGCGATTCTTTTGGCATTGGTGAAGCTTCTTTCGGCCTCAGAACCGCCGTCGCCTTGAGATAATTATCCATTGATGAATTCCCTTGTGTTGCATTTTTAGTTTGTTTTATTTTCTGCGTATTTTTCCTGGGAGACATTTTGTCTGGAATCCCTGAGTCAGCCAGTGTGCTCTGAAAATATAAAGAGGCTCACTCTCTTGTTTATATTAGCCAACCTTGCAGTCGTATGTTGCTGTGTTATTTGTATGTAAATGTCTTTGTAATTCAGAGACCAACAAGGTGGCTATCACATTGAGTCTCCAGCCCTTGAGTTATCCCCGTAGTGAACACCCCCACCTCAGAAGCAATGGCAGTGTATAGGTTTTGGTAGTGTAACTGTGATGGGGTATTTATAACTGAGAATATGGGCAGGAAAGTTTTGTGCTTCGTCACATTTAAAGTGACACGATGTTTGTGATCTCTCCCTACCTGATCAGAGCAACAACTTAATAAAACTTTTCCTCTCCTTCCTATTCGTGTCTTATGAAGGTGATTTACAGCTTAACATATTGCACAATGTCAGCTTTTATAGTTAACACATAGATGCCAAGTCTTTAAATAAAAACCCCTTCTTTGAATAAAAAAGCGTGAGACCTGTGGTACTTTATGTTTACATTACAACAGCAGATTGTATGCATAGGAATAACGCTTGCTTGAGCTCCTATCTAAAAAGGGTTGACACAGCAAACAAATTCTTTCCCTAAACTTCTTCCCTTGTCGATGATTACTAATCCTCCTATAACACTGCCCAGTGCTTAGATTTGTTTGAAATGATCGCTAAGCGGTGATCCGGCCTGCACGCATATTGTTTAGTGCGTATACATAAAGAACATGGAGGCCGCCATCTTGCCTTGTAATCCCCAGTGAGGGCCTCCTCTCCTGACACACATAATTTGACAGTCCTTACCGGGTGAGTGCGGTTTATATAAATCCTGTGTTGGTGACTTATATGTGTGGGTATTTACTGTCCGCAGCTTGCTTGAGGTATGCACCGCATCTCCAAGATCTGCTGAATTCCTGCAGTGTTCAAGTCAGCGCACGTCCCACAGCATCTGCGCTCCATTGCCGCCAGACAGGACCGTTGTGAGTCTACAACATTAGATCTATAAGTTGTGGTCCCGGAAAATTAGTTTGGTTAACTTTTACAGTACTTTCATGGGCTGCAGCACCGGAGCTCACCTAGTGTGCGGCCATTGCCTCCCAATGCCGGCTCCGCCCCCTAAAACAACTCTTTTATCATAAGGGAAACAAGGCTGATACGCTTCTAGCCAACAAATTACAGAACAAACATAGTGCAACCCGCATTTCACAAATCCTCCATAATAATAGGCTACACAATAAACCGTTCCTGAATCGGTGAAAACTTTGCAGATTTCTATTCCAAACTGTATAACATTGGCACTGCGGAAACCTCAAAACCGTCCCCCATACCCGAAATAAAAAAGTACTTATCCACCCTGAATCTGCCCACGCTCACGACAGAGCAGCAAACCGCGCTCACCATGCTAATCTCACTGCTTGAAATTAAGCAAACCATCAAGCGCCTGAAGCCTCTTAAGGCTCCCGGCCCTGATGGGTTCCCTGCCCAGTTTTATAAACAGTATATCCATGAACTGGCTCCATACCTACTTAGGTTTTTCGACTTAGCAAGCAGAGATGGGTCTCTCAAAGAAGAGTTCCTGCAGGCTGCCATTGTCACGATACCCAAACCAGGCAAGGACCCGTCTCTCTGTTTAAACTATAGACCGATTTCCCTGATCAACATGGATATTAAGATCTATTCCAAGATTTTAACTACCCATATCGGTAAACTGCTACCGGATCTAATTAGCCCTGATCAGGTAGGGATTATCTACAACAGAGAGGGTCTGGATAACACCAGACGTCTCATCAACATCATGAGCGAGTCAACTAGGATGAATAAGCCCTTCTCAGTCATCTCTCTAGATGCTGAGGAGGCTTTTGATCGAGTTCAATGGGAATACCTGTGGGAAACACTCCAAGCTTTTAATTTCCCACCCGAAACCTGTGTGGCTATTAAAGCTTTGTACTCGTCCCCAACGGCATTTGTTAGAGGCTTAGGATTTCAGACCTCGCCGTTTAGTATATCAAACGGCACTAGACAGGGGTGTCCACTTTCACCCCTGTTGTTCGCCTTAGCGATTGAACCTTTGGCCACAACAATCCGTTCGGACGCGTCCCTCCAGGGATCAGACTTTCGGGCACGTTGCATAAAATAGCACTGTTTGCAGACGATGTCACCGTATTTACTGCAGACCCCGCCAAAGCTATCCCTAGACTGTTAGAGACTTTGAAGATATTTGGAGATCTCTCCTTCTATAGACTTAATTCGCATAAAACCGAAATCTTTTGGTGGGGATACCCGCAACGCTACATTCATGAGTTGAAAGACAAATACAATTTCAAGTGGTTGACTGAGCGGATTACCCATTTAGGAGTAAAGCTGTCTCCCAGTGCCCAACAAATGATAAAGGATAACTACTCCCCCTTACTAACAGAGTTACGCAATTTAAAAAACACATGGGACCATAAGTCCATTTCATGGATGGGAAGAATAGCGTCGCTTAAAATGTCTTTCCTCCCTAAGTTAACATATCTATTTCGTTGTCTACCAATTAGAGTCCCTATGCATCTGCTCCTCCAATTTCAGAGTGAGATCACAAAGTTCATTTGGCAAGGCAAGACCCCCTGAATTGCTCATAGGACTTTGCAATTCCCCGTTCCCTTAGGCGGTCTCACATCACCGTCGGTAGTGAAATACTACGAAGGAGCTATGCTAACGCATATCTTCCAATGGGGAGTACTCAAGTCTTGCGACAGGTGGAGAGAACTCGAGCAGGCATCACTGCCATCCAATGTTCTCCTTCGAGATGTTATATGGATTCCACCACATAGCCGCAGAATGGTGGGCATCAGTAATCAGGTCATTCTGGAGTGCCTATCAATCTGGGATAGGCTTAGGCATCGTCAGCTCATTGCTCCCCATCCTTCTCCTATAACTTCGGTAGCTGGACTACTTATGAGCTTGCCTGATACTCACCCAAACACGTGGGCTCGGTTAGGGGTTACTAAAGTCTCAGAATTTATAACTTTAACGCAGCTGGATCAGCAAGTAGCCACCCCTAAGTTCCTCACTTTTGAAATTACTAGGATCCAGAGCTTTTTAAGAAGCTGGAGCTTCCTTCCGTCCGCCTCCCGCCCTCCTACTCCTTGGGAATCTACCTGGCAAGGAGGGCGTAGACTTGTCAGGCCACTATCGAGACACTATGCTCTTCTGGACAGCACCTCCCCGCCTACTTTGGCTCCGCATCTTCTAAGATGGGACACCCTCCTATGCACTGAAACCAGCCATCCAGCTGACTAAAAAGACTCTACATTGTGTAACAATGTTCGAGACGTACTACAAAGTTCTCTCACATTGGTACTTTGTTCCTACCCGCTTGTCTAAAATGTTCCCAGGAACGTCTCCACTATGTTGGAGAGGCTGTGGCCTTCATGGTAGTTTGCTACATATATGGTGGGATTGCCTCATTATTAGACCCCTGTGGGAAAGAGGAATACGTACCTTTTCTGATTACGGCTTTAGAGTCTCTGCTGGTCCAGCGCTTGCCCTTCTCCATCTAGGTCTTCACGCCCTTCCCAGGCACCAAGGTCTCTTTGGCGTCTATCTCTTGGCCTCGATTAAAACTAATATAGCCCGGGCTTGGAAAAGGGATGCTCCCCCTAGCTGGCAGGATATTATCCACACAATGGCCTATCTGTACACTATGGAAAAGGCGATGTACTTTGATCTTAACAAATCTGACCTGTTCGAAATGGCTTGGGCTGATTGGAAGAACAACCATGATACTGTGTGGCACCCACAAGTTCTGGCAAATGACGCCCCAACTGACAGTTAACGACCTGACTACTCTCCCTGACAGATAGCATGCGCAGTTATCTAGAAGTACTGACTGTAACATACCTCCCCCCTCCCTATCCCACACATATGTGCCCCTCCCCCCTACCCTTCCCCCCCTTCCTTTCTCTATACTCGAAATATCTAAGCTGAAGTGCTCTACTGTATTACCACTGATCCGCTCACCAGTACAAGAAATAACTTGTAAATTGACTCTGTACAGGGTGAGGCCAACTTGATGTATTTGAATCCGAATTGATTTTTCTGTGTAGGGTCAGATGACCCATTATTCTATTTATTTATATTGCTGAAAAAGGGGTCCTGCGAGTCCCCAATTATTATGTTATGGATTTGCAAAATCTTGAATAAAAATAATATTTAAAAAAAAAAAAACCTGCCGTTTTTAATTCCTAAGGCTGAAAGTGGAAATGGCTGTTTTGCCTATACTTCTATCTATCGCACATGCTGTATAGGCAAAAGCTCTTTGACTGCAGCGCCACCTACAGGCCAGCCCATAGCCTTCCTAATCGCACAGCTCTTAGTGTGCGAGTGAGAGCCAGCCAGCTGTCACGTGACACTTGCACACTAAGAACTGTGTGTGTTTGGGAGGAGCATCTCAGGCAGCAGCGGCAGCAGGCAGAAGATAGCAGCGTGTGCAGGAGTGGACTTACTGCCAGTGCAAAGGGGCCCTGAATCAGGGCAGCTAAGTGGAAACTCTAAAATCTAAATGTGCTGTTTATTTTTATTGTTTTTTGTTTTATTGCTTTTTTAAAAAACATTTTATTTTTGGGGGGGCAGCGGCATGCAGAATATGACTGAGTAATTTAGGGAGTAAGTAAGATTGCAATGCCGGGAGCGGGTTGTCATTTAGGGCGGGAAATAGGGCTACTGCCTGAACCATGCTGCTTAGGTAGTCACTGAGGGGACATTCTGCAGGAGACTAAGCTCCGTTACAGCACTGAATCTGTATCTCTGTCAGAATCTCTCACTCACTGTGTGTTTTCAAATCAGATCTCTTCTGCTAGTGCTGTGCTGTGTATTGCAGGCTGTTTATTTGCAAGATAATCTTGCAAATAAACAGCCTGCAATACACAGCCCAGCACAGCACTAGCAGAAGAGATCTGATTTGAAAACGCACAGTGAGTGAGAGATTCTGACAGAGATACAGATTCAGTGCTGTAACGGACTTCACTGCAGACACAGCTCATTAGCATATTTTGTCTGCCGGGGGTGGGAGTGTGTGCAGTCAACATGTTTTATTGCACTGTCCATCCATTGTCATGCCTCATTGCTCTCTGGACTCGCAACTGCTGCTGCTGGGAACAAGGCACAAACACAAGCTTTTAAAATGCTCGGCATAGCTTTCACATGAGCAGTCAGCAGTGATGTCATCAGGAGATCTCAGCCATGCCACATGTGTATTTATTACTTTGAAACAGAAACAGCCTATGAACTTCCAGCCACTCTACCTTTTTCTGAGCAACACCCATAGCCTAGTTTTGAGCTGCCCCTTTACACTGCTGCCACCCCACCTATCTCTCTTACGGCTAGATTTAGAGTTCTGCGGCCAAAGAGGTGCGATAGCTACGCGTGCTTTTTTCCCCCCGCACCTTTTAAATACCGCTGGTATTTAGAGTTCACAGAATGGCTGCGTTAGGCTCCAGAAAAGGAGCGTAGAGCATAATTTAACGCCACTGCAACTCTCGATACCAGCGGAGCTTACGGACGCGGCCAGCTTCAAAAACGTGCTCGTGCACGATTCCCCCATAGAAAACAATGGGGCTGTTTGAGCTGCAAAAAAACCTAACACCTGCAAAAAAGCAGCGTTCAGCTCCTAACGCAGCCCCATTGTTTGCTATGCGGAAACACTTCCTAAGTCTGCACCTAACACCCTAACATGTACCCCGAGTCTAAACACCCCTAACCTTACACTTATTAACCCCTAATCTGCCGCCCCCGCTATCGCTGACCCCTGCATATTATTATTAACCCCTAATCTACCACTCCGTACACCACGGCAAGCTACATTATAGCTATGTACCCCTAATCTGCTGCCCCTAACACCGCCGACCCCTATATTATATTTATTAACCCCTAATCTGCCCCCCTCAACGTCGCCTCCACCTGCCTACACTTATTAACCCCTAATCTGCCGAGCGGACCGCACCGCTACTATAATAAAGTTATTAACCCCTAATCCGCCTCACTCCCGCCTCAATAACCCTATAATAAATAGTATTAACCCCTAATCTGCCCTCTCTAACATCGCCGACACCTAACTTCAAGTATTAACCCCTAATCTGCTGATCGGAGCTCACCGCTACTCTAATAAATTTTTTAACCCCTAAAGCTACTTCTAACCCTAACCCTAACACCCCCCTAAGTTAAATATAATTTTATTCTAACAAAATAAATTAACTCTTATTAAATAAATTATTCCTATTTAAATCTAAATACTTACCTGTAAAATAAACCCTAATATAGCTACAATATAAATAATAATTATATTGTAGCTATTTTAGGATTAATATTTATTTTACAGGCAACTTTGTATTTATTTTAACCAGGTACAATAGCTATTAAATAGTTAATAACTATTTAATAGCTACCTAGTTAAAATAATTACAAAATTACCTGTAAAATAAATCCTAACCTAAGTTACAATTAAACCTAACACTACACTATCAATAAATAAATTAAATAAACTACCTACAATTATCTACAATTAAACCTAACATCAATAAATTAATTAAATACAATACCTACAAATAAATACAATTAAATAATCTAACTAAAGTACAAAAAATAAAAAAGAACTAAGTTACAAAAAATAAAAAAATATTTACAAACATTAGAAAAATATTACAACAATTTTAAACTAATTACACCTACTCTAAGCCCCCTAATAAAATAACAAAGACCCCCAAAATTTATCTGTGTGATTTATCTGTATATCTGCTTGATTAGTCTGTGTGATTTATCTTTCTATCTGCTTGATTTATCTGTGTGATTTATCTGTGTGATTTATCTGTATATCTGCTTGATTAGTCTGTGTGATTTATCTTTCTATCTGCTTGATTTATCTGTGTGATTTATCTGTGTGATTTATCTGTATATCTGCTTGATTAGTCTGTGTGATTTATCTTTCTATCTGCTTGATTTATCTGTGTGATTTATCTGTGTGATTTATCTGTCTATCTGCTTGATTTATCTGTGTGATTTATCTGTCTATCTGCTTGATTTATCTGTGTGATTTATCTGTGTGATTTATCTGTCTATCTGCTTGATTTTTCTGTGTGATTTATCTTTCTATCTGCTTGATTTATCTGTATATCTGCTTGATTTGTCTGTTTGATTTATCTTTCTATCTGCTTGATTTGTCTGTGTGATTTATCTTTCTATCTGCTGGATTTGTCTGTGAGATTTATCTGTCTATCCGCTTGATTTATCTGTGTGATTTATCTGTTTATCTGCTTGATTTATTTGTGAGAATTATCTGTCTATCTGCTTGATTTATCTGTGTGATTTATCTGTCTGCTTGATTTGTCTGTGTGATTTATCTGCTTGATTTATCTGTGTGATTTATCTGTTTATCTGCTTGATTTTATCTGTGTGATTTATCTGTCTATCTGCTTGATTTATCTGTCTGATTTATCTGTATATCTTTCTGATTTATCTGTCTGATTTGTCTGTCTATATGATTTATATCTCAATATTCCTAACTGACTGCTTTCCTAAACATTTGTCTGTTTATCACTCACCTACATTATAGGCTTTTGCTATTAATATTGATATTTTATAATATTTATAAGTAATTGTTTAGCTACATCGCCTTTTAAACGAATAAGCCATCTAACTAGTGTACTTTAGGCAAAAAATTTACAGGGGATGTCGTAGCTTCATGTGTGTTACAGGTAATATTTTCATGTCAGCTCAGTTCAATAATACCCCAGTACATTCATTCCCATGAGCTCACCTTGAGAAAGTTCTCACCATTCAGTGAGCCGCGACACAAATAAAGAAGTTGGATATATTTCTCTGCCAGACAGTCAAATAGCTGCCTCTGGTACACGATGTCCGGCTGCAAACAGTAACATTATATAAATATTATGTATAATACATATTAGCTACATGCTACACAGCAGAGGGCAGTGTGCACACACTCACAACATGCCCTAATTGGAAATAATCAAGTAATATAAGCTATAAACATACTCACTAATAGTTTTTTAAATAATTAATAAAGCATGTATTTAGTATGGATCTGTTGCAATCATTGCAGTTCCTAATTGCTCGTATATACTGTGCAGATCTATCTGTCTGTCTGTGAAACAAAAAAGTGTCACAAAACACATAAAAAATGCATTACAAAGAAGCCCCTGTGAGTGACAGAGTGAACGAGAAGGGGCTTTGACCTAGGGAAGGAAGAGGCCCCTTTTGGTAAGACGGGGGTGGACGGACGGGGGTAAGATGGGGGTGGACAGACTGTGGGGGAGACACGACCGGGAGGCAGGATTGACAGCCCAGAGGGGCCTGAGGTGGTAAGGGGGAATGCGGGTAGAGGGGGAGAAGGCTCCAGAGGGGCGGATAATTTTGATATGGCCGGGGATGACGGCCTGGGGGTGGGGGAGCATCATGTGGAGCCTGAGTTTGGGGGCGCCAGTGCTAGGGGTACGTTAGGGAGTTCAGCCACAGGGGTTCCTCAAGGAGTTTATGTAGTTGGGGGGGTGGAGGGTAGTGATAGTCCTCAGTCACAGGGGGCCTGGAATGATTTTGAGGACCTCACACTTTGCCTTGATTCCTTGGAGGAGGATGTGGTACTGTGGGTAGGAGAGTGACGTCGCTACAGCCTATAGAGGGTGTGTGCGCCGCTGTCCAATTGCAGCCTCAGAATGTCGACAAAGGAAAGAGAAGCACTGTTGGCGTGGTGCCAGCTGGAAATATGGATCAAGCCAAATCCAAAAGTAAAAGGTAGAGGGAAGCAGCACTCTTACTCCATAGTCCTTAAAATCCAAAGGTTTATTTCAAAAGAGTTTAAAACATGTAGGTGAATAGACAAGCACAGCACAGTACAAATGCAAGCTATACAGGTGGAGGGGGGGGAGCAAATCCTTACATGTTTCGTGCTATGCAGCACTTAATCATAGGATAGCTCACCACCTGTGCAGCACACCTTTAAAGGAGCAATGGCCAATCATTCAAAGCCATAGTATACCCAAAATGAATGTCTCAAAGGCAGACTGCACAGGTGTGAGAAGAAATGGTGTAACATAACAATACAAAAGCAAAAAAGGTACTTATTACATAGAAAGTACAAAAGTGAAAATAAAATAAAAATGAATGTAAAAAAACACATCAATAGATCATGTTACACACGTTCCAAATTAGTCTCAAAAAGAGAAATAATAGTAAATCTGATTATAAATCTAAGTCAGATGCGATATAGTAATAAAAATATATATATATATAAAAATATAAATATATAACATATAAAATATAAGATATATATATATATTACTATCATCACATATACAAGGCAAGAAAAAATTGTTTAAGGATCAAAAAGATTTTAAAGACAATAAAGCACATGTCACATGGAATGTACAACTTTTTGATGAGACCTTAAAAAAGATGGTATTAATTTTTCAAAATGTCATGCACTAATTGTACTCATATTCACATTGCCAAGTTAACAGCGGGATTGAAAAATCTAAAAATAACTTATACTTTCAGGAATCACAGTTTAGGAGTTTAGGAGTCTCATATACATATGTTGTAAAACTGTCACATTTTTTCATATTTTTTCTCATATTTTTTCATATTTTTTCATATTTTTTCTCATATTCTTTCATATTTCTTCATATTTTTTCACACAATGGTAGATAAATACAAAAACAAAAAAAAGTTAATGTGAAAACATATACAAATATGTATAATTGTATGTATCAAGGTGTCAAAATATGAAGATATGAAAATGTGAAACTGGATATGTTCAGAATGTATTCAGAATGAGAATAAGAGTGAGGCAAGGGAGAAATAAAAACTAAATAGATAATTTCTAATTTTTAATGAGTATTCTTAATATGACTATGACAATGAGCGTCTACATAGATGGGAATTTATTGAAGATGGCACAAGTTACTCCACAAAGTAACTAATGTCCCATTCTTTATTTAGACCAAACGGTGCCCTCGTGTTAAGTTTCCAAATCCAAAAAAGTTCTTTCTTGGACAGTATATTATATATATTTCCTCCCCTAATGGGCTTTTTGGCTATGTCTATTACTTTTACAGTAAATTTTGGCTGATCAGTAAAATGTAAGCAGTTGAAATGTCTTGCTACACTCGAATCCTTGTTATAATTTTTAATATCCCTTCTATGCTCTCCTATTCTCGATCTAAGGGCACGGGAGGTCTGACCAACATACTGTTCAGAACACAGGGTACAGTCTATAAGATAGACGACAAATGTTGTGCTACAATTTGCATAATGATTAATTTTAAAATTCTGTTTGGTTACATGACTAGTGAATTCAGTCTCCATGGATATCTGTAAACAGGTGAGACAATTTCTAGATAGACATCTGAAAGTGCCCTTCTTGTTCAGCCACTGGCACCCCCTTGGACCAACTTGGCTATTCACCATGCTGGGCACAAGCTTTTTGGCAAGTGTGGGGGCCTTTTTAGGCACAAATTTAACATTATCTACAAAATTGACTAAAATGTCATCACCTTTAAGTATAGATAAGTTACCTTTAATAATTTTACATAAATCATTGAATTGTGAAGAATACTCTGTCGAAAATACTACTATATCCTTACTACACATTACTTTATTGGCTTTGTTATTCCATTTTCTTTCTTTAGGATTATAAGTACATCTAACCTCATCTAAGGACTGCTGGAGTACATTACGATCGTAACCTCTCGCACTTAGCCTATCCATCAATTTGATGGCCTGGACATTAAACAGTTTATCTGAGTTGGAGTTTCGACGCAACCTAAGAAATTGACTCTTAGGTATCGAATTTATAAGATGTTTGGGATGACAGGATGTGGCATGTAAGATTGTGTTGCCAGAGGTTGGCTTTCTATATGTATCAGTGACGATCTTATTAAGTTCAACTGAGCCAACTAAGGTGAGATCCAAAAAATGAACTTCTTTATCTTGGATCTCCCCCGTGAACTGTAAATGTAAATCATTATTGTTTACAAATTTGAGGAAATCCTCAAAGACAAAGTCACCTTTGACCACAAAGATAAGGTCATCAATGTAACGCATATATATGCAGATGTTATCTATGAAGGGGTTATTGCTATTGTAGAGGCTGCCGAGTTCCCACCATCCCACAAATAAGTTAGCGAATGAGGGGGCAAATTTCGCCCCCATCGCAGTACCACAGATTTGTAGAAAATATTCTCCATTAAACATGAAGTAATTGTGGGACAGTAGGAACTCGACAGTCTCACAAAAGAACAATTTAAATTCCCTGGAATAATTGGTATAATTATCCAAAAAGAAACCAATGGCACACAATCCCAAACTGTGCGGTATACGTGAGTATAGTGACACCGCGTCAATCACCACCCACCTATGATCTTTGTCCCATCTCATTTTGTCAATGATAGTTAAAAGATGGGATGAATCCCTTAGATAGCTACTAAGGTTCTGTACTAGGGGCTGTAGGACTGAGTCAACCCACTCAGACAATGGTTCAAACAACGAGCCAATCCCAGAAATTATTGGACGGCCTGGTGGGTTGACTGAGTCCTTATGTAATTTAGGTAGGTGGTGAAAGACCGGCGTCACGGGAAATTGTGGAATTAGGGAAACACACTGCTCTTGTGGGATGAAGCCCAAAGCAAGTGCATCTTCAAGTAGCCTATCCAATTTATGGGTGAATTCTTTCTCTGGGTTATGAGATAATTTCCTATATGTGATGCCATCGTTCAATTGTTTATAGGCTTCATTAATGTATTGTGCTTTGTTCATAACTACGACATTACCTCCTTTGTCTGATGAACGAATGACAAGATCGTGTTTACTTTCTAATTGTCTAATTGCAGCTTTTTGTCTTTTTGTAAGATTATCCCTATGGCCTGTTGTAGTAGTGTGTTTACCCAACTCCACAATCTCTTTTTCCACCTGTTTTTGGAATAAATTAATATGTGTGCCCCTAGATTGAGTGGGGTAAAAATTAGATCTTGTTCTTTTAGGTTTTGGAACATCTGAGTCATTCACACCATCAGCAGTAGTGTCCAGCATTCTTAATTCTTCCAGAATACAGATGTCTTTAAAATCAAAAGTTGATTCTGGATTAGTACTGGGCAAACTGCTGATGGGAAGGGATACATTGTTTTCACCCTCAGCAATTTCATCTGGTACATCAAGTTCCACTTCCTCATTATCAGAAATACTAGAAAAGTGTCTACGTAGTGTGAGCTTCCTAACAAATTTATTGAGATCCAACAAAGTATTGAATACTGAAAAATTGTAAGTGGGAGCAAAGCCCAGACCCTTAGATAATACACTAATATGACTTTCAGTGAGTTCAAAGTTCGATAAATTGACGACACTGAGTGCTAGTTCTTCTTTGCCTTTCTCTTTGAGGATCTTTTTCCTTCTTCTGGAACCTGCTCTACGTGTCCTCTTTTTTCCTTTCCTAAAGGGATGTCTTGGCTTTTGGTTTTTGAACGGACTTCATTTTCTTTCTTCTCACGTCCTTGGTGTGTCGTTTCCTGCAAAGACAAAGAGGGAAGGGGAGAAAGAGAGGAAGAAGAGGAAGAGGAGGAAGAGCTATCATCTGATAATTCTGAATCCTGGTCAGAGGTATCCAACTCAGTAGAGGAAAAGACCACTTTCTTGGTACTGCCCACTCCTCCCAGGGGAAGTCTTCGGAGTCAGTCCGCGCTTTCCTCTGTGTCTAGGGTGGGTTCCTCAGTGGGTGGGGGCTGGGGGGTGTTGCATAGGGCTTTCCTTGTGCGAGGTGCTGTGAATGAGCCCCCCTTTTCTATGCCTAAAGATGTTTCTTTTCCAGATTTGGGGGATGTGGAGTAACGGCCTGGGACTTCTTCGGCCTGATTTCTGTTGGGTGTGACGGCCTAGGGGGGAATGCCTACGGCCTGCAGGATTCCTGGACCGAGACCATCAGGCTGGATTCGGAGGACAGCGTTCCATTTGTGGAACATGCTGAAGTGGCAGTCAGGAGGGAGTCGGTGAGTACAGCTGGGAGCTTCGCCCAAGGCCTGAAGGGAAAAGTGGGTAGGGGTACTTATACTGTGTCCAGCGGAACTGCTGAAAATGTATAGGCCGGAGGGAGGTGGGTTGCCAGCTAGGGGCAGGCAGCGCAGGAAGTGTGGGGCAGAGGACCTATTACAGGGGGCCACGGCCCCAAAGAGGGGAAGGGGGGGAGTTTTTTCGGCCAGTGCTCTGGGCCTTTCCACGGCCCAGAGAAGTGCTAGGATGTGGGCACCGGTGGGGGGCTTGTCATGTGTGTCTTTTTTGCAGACTACAGGACAACAAGGAGAGCGGCAAGCGGCTACTACGGAACCTGGTGGCGGTGGGTTCCAGAGCCAGAAGGTTGTTATGGCTGTGTACCACTTGGGGCAGCCCCCGAGGGACGAGGCAAGAGCAGGTAATGGTGGGGCTGATGTGGTGGGTCGGGGTGTTGGAGTGCACATGGGGTGAATGTATGTGGAGACTCTGTTGCAGTTACTTTTGTAGCAGGGTTATGGGACTTGTTGGCAAGGCTGGAGGGTTCTGGGTCTCATGGTTCTGGGGTGGTGGCCAGTTCTTGGGTCCCTCCGCCGGCCACGGTATTAGGTACTGTCACAGGGAGGCCGTCATCAGTTGGGTCAGGGCTCATGGTGGCGGTTGGCCCCCAGGGCAAATCCACTACGGCGGTCCCCCCTGCAGCCGTCAATGTAGTAGGGAAGGGGACGGGGGGCCCGGAGCTTAAGATTGGGGACCCCCCCTTGTCGCGGTCCTGTCTTTGTTCCATAGGCCCTTTGGGTATGCATCTCACGGCGGAATTGAGTGAAAAGATATGGAAGAGGGAATTCATTGAGTTGTTTTCCCTCTTGCCGTTGGACCAATCTTTTGAAATCCCTGAGGATTCCAAGAAGGATGCGTCCAAAAAGAAAGAAGAGGAGAGGAAGAAGCGCTATAGGAAGTTACCGAAAACTTTCACAAATTGGTTCAAGGCCTTTATCATCTACGCCAGTGTCATGGCGGGCAAGTTTCCTGACCAAGGGGCAGCGCTCTTCTGTTATTTGGATGAGGTCGCTGCCGTGCAGCGAATATATGGGGGTATGGCTTGGTGGGCGTATGACGAGCAGTTTCGTTAACGCTTGTCTGTTAAGCCAGAGATGCGGTGGGATGATCGGGATATGGGCTTATGGCTTAAAGTGATGACCCCGCTCCGACCATCACAGCCCTTTCGAGCAGGTGCTGGCGGTTTCCCTCAAGGAGGGCTGTCGGCACCTGTCAAAAAAGGTTTTTGCTTCGCCTTCAATGAGAAGGTGTGTAAATGGGGCTCTTCGTGCAAATTTCGGCACAAGTGTTCGGGGGTTCCCATTCGTTCTCATAGTGCTTCCGAAAAGGAAAAGCCGGGGGGTGGTCCGGAGTTGCCTGACAAAGGGAATAACTCTGGTGAGGGTAAGCGGGATGGCGTGTTGGCTCGCACAGTACGCTAAGCATCGGGGGGGGGGTGAGAAAAAGGCGTTGCTGTTGTGGCAGGAGTTTGAATTTGTCTTCAAAATCACTTCTATGGGGGGGGGGGGGGTCGTTCAATTCATGGGTAACTTAAAATCGGCTAGGGAGTGGCCTGAAGTGGCGCAAGAGAAATTGGATAAGGAGGTATCATTGGGGCGCATGGCAGGTCCTTTTGGGGCTCCTCCAATTCCTCAATTGCGCATTTCACCTCTCGGTGTGGTCCCTAAGAAGGACCCAGGGAAGTTCAGGTTGATTCATCGGCCCATATTTATCAAGCTCCGTACGGAGCTTGAAGGGCCGTGTTTCTGGCGAGTCTTCAGACTCGCCAGAAACACAAGTTATGAAGCAGCAGTCTAAAGACCGCTGCTCCATAATACTGTCCGCCTGCTCTGAGCAGGCGGACAGGAATCGCCGGAAATCAACCCAATCGGGTACGAGCGGGTTGATTGACACCTCCCTGCTGGCGGCCGATTGGCCGCAAGTCAGCAGGGGGTGGTGTTGCACCAGCAGCTCTAGTGAGCTGCTGGTGCAATGTTAAATGCGGAGAGCGTATTGCTCTCCGCATTTAGCGAGGTCTTGCGGACCTGATCTGCACTGTCGGATCAGGTCCCCAAGACCTTTGATAAATAGAGGCCATTATCTGTCCTTCCCAAAAGGGGGTTCCGTGAATGATGGTATAGCAGAGGAGCTGGCTTCAGTATCGTATACATCATTTGATCTGGCTGTCACACTCGTGAAGGAGGCTGGTCCTTTGGCCAAGATCGATATCGAGGCAGCTTTTTGGTTATTACCAGTTCATCCTTCTTCCCATTACCTCCTGGGTTATTGTTTCAATGGGGCCCATTATGTGGATCTATGCCTCCCCATGGGGTGTTCCATTTTGTGCTCCTTGTTTGAGTGCTTTAGCACTTTCCTGGAGTGGGTCGTGAAGGTCCAGTCGGGTTTTTCATCGGTAGTGCACTACCTTGATGATTTTCTGTTTGTGGGCCCGGCCAGATCAGTGGTTTGTGGGGGGATGAGGGACTGTTTCTATTTGGTGGCTAGGGAGTTCGGGGTGCCCATTGCCTTGGAAAAATCTGAGGGCCCTGTGACGGTCCTCAATGTTTTGGGCATCACTATTGATTTGGACAGGATAGAGTGTAGGTTGCCTCGTGATAAGATTTATGACTTGGTGGGCATAATTCGGAGGTTCCTTGGCCTGTCCAAGGTGACGCTGAGGGACATTCAATCCCTCTTAGGAAAGTTGAATTTTGCTTGCTGAATCATTCCCATAGGTAGGGTGTTTTCCAGGAGAATGTCGTTGGCTACTGCAGGGGTACGTAAGCCTCATCACTTTGTGAGGGTTACAAGGGGGTTAAAAGATGATTTGGTGATATGGTTGCGGTTCCTGAAGGAATTCAATGGGGCGGCTTTGTTCCTGGAGTCCTGAGTGTCTAACTTGGAATTGGACTTGGTGACCGATGCTGCTGGGGGGCATGGGTTTCGGGGCCTATTTCCAGGGACACTGGTGTGCGGCCGCCTGGCCGCAAGACTGGGTCATGACAGATTTAATTTGTAATCTGGTATTCCTGGAACTGTTCCCCATCATTGTGGCATTGTTCGTCTGGGAGGGGGAGTTGTGGAACAAATCTATCCTGTTTCACACGGATAATATGGGTGTGGTTGCGGCTGTTAACACTCTTTCTGCTTCTTCTCCCCCTGTTTTGCGTTTGCTGAGGTTGTTGGTCCTAAAATGTCTGCGCATGAATGTGTTGGTTAGGGCCAAGCATATTCCTGGCAAGTGTAATCTGATTGCAGACGATTTATCTCGATTTCAGTGGAGTCGTTTTCAGGAGTTAGCCCCTCAGGCACACGTGGTGGGGAGACGGTGTCCGGATCAGCTATGGAGGCTTGGGGAGGAGGACTGGCTGGACTGGTGAAGAGTTCATTGGCTCCAGGTACTTGGTCTGCCTATGTTAGAGTTTGGAGTGATTGGGAGGACTGGTTGAGGCAGGCTGGGGCTAGAGGAGGGGTTGATGATGCTACAGGCTGCCTCCTAGAGTGGTTGTGGCATTGGAGTGGCTTGGGTCTGTCATCAGCTAGGACAGGAGACTGTCTGCATTGGCTTTCAGGTTTAGGATGTTGGGCCTCTGGGATGTGACCAAAGCATTTTGGGTTCAGCAAGTCCTCAAGGGCCTTAAGAAGAAGGGTCAGAGTATTGATAGTAGGAGGCCCATTACATTTGCATTATTGGCGAGAATTTGTGGAATCCTGCCCAGTATTTGTTTTTCCCCATTTGAGATTTCTTTATTTCGCACAGCCTTCGTCCTAGCTTTTTTCTGGGCCTTTCGGATTTCTGAGTTGGTTAGCCCGAACAAACGGGCGCCTGGTAGTCTGCAGGTGGAAGATGTGTTGTGGGGTAATGACAGGGTGGATATGTTATTGAGATGAAGTAAAACTGACCAGTATGGGAAGGGGAGGAGTATAGTTTTATTTCCTAGTGGCCGTGAGGTCTGTCCCTGTAGAGTATTGATGCAATATGCAGCCCTACGGCCTGTGCAGGGGGGCCCGTTGTTAATTCATTCGGATGGGTCCTTCCTGTCGCAATATCAGTTTGGGGCAGTTTTGAAAGGACCTATCAGTCTTTTAGGGCTGTCTCCGTCGGAGTTTGGGTCACATTCCTTCCGTATCGGGGTGGAAACTGAGGCCTCTGTGCTGGGATTGCGGGAGGATGTGGTTAAACGTATTGGGAGATGGGGGTCCACACGGTATAGGTCTTATGTGCGACCTGAGTTGAGGGTTAGTGAGAGAGATTGTTCTTGTTAATAGTATTTCTTTGTGTTTTGTTCCCAGGTGTGAAGAGCGTTTGGGTGATGGGGCACTCATTTATTTATTGGGCCAGGTCTGAGGCATGGAGAAAAGTTGACGGCCTTCAGTTGGGTTGCCCAGTTGACCAGTGGGAGGTAAAATGGTTGGGGGTATGGGGTCTACGGTGGGAGAGTTTGTTGCCCTTGTTTGTGGATTACTGTAGGCAATTCCCTCCTCCGGAGGTGCTGATAGTGCACTTGGGGGGTAATGATTTGGGCTTTCTGTCCCAGCGGGAGCTTTTTAGGAGACTCAAGAGAGACTTGGGGAGAATTAAGGATCTTCACTCGGCATTGAGAATTATTTGGTCTCAGATTGAGCCAAGGTTGGTTTGGAGGGCAGCTTGGGACCATGCCAGGTTGGAACGGAGTAGGAAAAAAATGAATAAGTTGATAGGATTGGGGAGGTGGTGGCTTACCACCCTGATTTGGAGGAGGTGGGAAATGGGGAGTTTTATTTGAGGGACGGTGTACACCTTAATCAATTTGTTCAGCAGCTGTCTTTACTGGACATTAAGGAATCTTTGAGAGAATTTTTGGGTTTGGTGGGACTGGGCTGATTTCATCAGGCCAGTCTTTGGCAGGGGTGCTAGTTCTCGGGTAGCAAGGAAGGAATATGGCCAAGTGAATTTGGGGGTTTTGAACACGTTGCCTCTCCATGGGGTGAGTGTGCAATTGGGTTCTTATAGGGGCAAGGGGTTCCCTATTAAGGTGGACCTGAGGTTTGTAACGGACTCAGCAAGTACTTAGTTGAGTCCAGATGGAGTAACGGCCATGTTGCTAATTAATAAGGGAACTAGCACCGCTGGGATGGTACAGTATGGTAATTTTAATGTTGTTAAGGTCAAAAGTTATTTAAGAACATTGGGTTTTATGTTTATGTTTAAATGTGGTATTTATTAACACTTAAAGGTTTCTTGTTATTTAATAAAGGCGCTGCGGCCAATTTTGTACCAAGATGCTGTCTCCTGTGTCTTATTTTAGATATGATAAGGGGGTTGTAGGTTGGTGTACGCTGGGGGCCGGAACTTGACAACTTCAAAGGTCAAGTACAGATACACTCATAATAACACTACTTTCAACTCATAATACGAGCACAACCTGACGCGCAAAAAGCTTACTGCTAGTGCAGTTAACACTCGAGCAGAAGCATTAAATAACTCTCCACTAGTAATCTGGCACTAATGTTTGTATATGCACAGTATATATCAGCAATTAAAGGGACAATGTAGTGCAAACATTAGTCAATGAGATGTGATAACCAATTAGAGCATGTCATTTTTCACTGCAATATCCCTTTATGTGCTACAGAATATCTAGAATTTTCAGAAGTTCTGCATACACAATAAATGCGTTAAGAGCATTAAACTGTCTTTGATGGCTAAATTTGAATTGTTTGGAAGTTGAGAGTAGGATTTCCAGCATTGTAACAGTAAGGGGCGGAGCTAGATGAAGCGGGTATGGAGAGGGACAGACAGCTGTATTGCCCAGGGGTGGGCACCATTCATCCCTTCTGATCAATTATTTGACTACAGAGAAGGCTATAGCGTAAAAGTGCTAATAGCTATAAATAAGTCTATTGGTGACATTACTGCACCTGTAGCTGCTCAAGGTCATACTTAAAGGGACAGTCTAGTCAAAATTAAACTTTCATGATTTAGATAGGGCATGCAATTTTAAACAACTTTCCAATTTACTTTTATCATCAAATTTGCTTTGTTCTCTTGGTATTCTTTGTTAAAATCTAAACCTAGGTAGGCTCATATGCTAAATTCTAAACATTTGAAGGTCTCCTTTTATATCAGTGCATTTTGACAGTTTCTCACTGTTAGACAGTGCTAGTTCATTTAGGCCATATAGATAAGTCAGCACTGTTTGGATAAAATCCAAGTTTGTCAAAAGCGCTGAAATAAGGGGGCAGTCTGCAGAGGCTCAGATACAAGGTAATCACAGAGGTAAAACATGTATTACTATAACAGTGTTGGTTATGCAAAACTGGGGAATGGGTAATAAAGAGATTATCTATCTTTTTATACAATAAAAAATCTGGAGTAGGCTGTCCCTTTAACCTTTGAGTGCTAATGACGGCTCTGAGCCGTCACAGAGTTTCCCACTCTGGTGCTAATGACAACTCAGAGCCGTCACTAGCACTTTCCCACCTTGAGGGAGATCTGGGGGCTCCCACCCCCTTCTACCCCGGTGATCGTGCCTGTAGAGGGACAGGCATCGCCGGGGCTTCCCGTTTTGCGTGGTGACGTCACGCGCAATAACGTGATGACTTCACCGCGCAACTTTATTTATGCTTAGCAATGTTAAGTATAGGAGCAGGGGGCATGCTGCTTAGAAGCCTGTATCTCAGGCATCTAAGCAGCTACAGACCCACCATTGGAAAGGTAATCGCTTAACCTTTCCAACAGTGTAAGTCTTGGGGGTCTGAAAAAAATGTAAAAAAAGGTTAAAAAAAATTGTTCAAAAAATTAAAAAAATTTAAAAATCATTAAAAAATCTTAGCACCCAGGTGGGAAAGTGCTTAGCACTCAAAGGGTTAAACAATACATGCTTGTTGCTCATCAGCCTGTGTAGTCGCACTGTCAATGTAACAAGCACTGATCCAGGGGAATATTTTAGCCCAGGCTAGGTTTGTGTCTAGACCTGCAGGATTTAGAGGGCCAGCAAACTGTTAGGGGCAACTCTATGGTACAATGCCTTCCCACTCTTAAGCTCTCCTGTTTTATTCATTACTTTTATTACAAATCACTGGTTGCCTAGGGGGTGCATGACCCCTCCGTTTGTTCTTACCCATAGACTGTGAGAAATATATTAAACAAATATAAGCTATAATTGTTGAAGGTGGAAGGATTTGGGGGTGAGCAGGGACACACGTGTAAAAAGTTTCTTGAGTATGTTTATCATATACCCTCTGCTGTGGCCAATTAAGGAAATATATAAATGAACTTCTGCACTGATTAAGCAATGACCATGTTGCAGGGTCAATGTTTTGGATCTTAAAGGATGCTCAAGACATGTGCATGAGAACCTCAATCATACATAGGGTTTTATTGAAAAGGGATGTTTGAAAACAGGGACCAAAAGAAAAAGGTATATTTGGAAACAGAAGTAGATTGGAAGGTTTCTTTATAAAATTATATGTGTTATATGAAAAATGACTTTTTATCCCTTTTTATGCATATAGAGTTCGTGTAGATATGCGCTACGCTTGTGCAGAGGAAAAGCTTTTGTCACCTTATATCTGTGCAGGAATATCCACCAATAGCAGCACAGCACAATATCCTGCGCTATGGATGTACTGAGCATCTGGCGCACGGTCATCGGAGAACAAACCTGGGAAGGCAATAAGTCTGGTTATAGCAGCAACACATTGCAGCTGCTGAGCAGGATGTGGCTGGTGAGCCAATTAGAAGCAGCCAATCAGCATCCCTGTCCTGCTCAGAAGTTGCTCCTGGGCTGGACTTAAGCTACAAAACACAAAAGGTTATTTAAAAAATAGCAATTATAATTATAAATAATATTAATACTAGTCAGCTTATTCACACTTCCAGGATGGCATGAAAGATTGTCACATTGTCATTTGTCCCTTTAACACTGTTAATAGCCATATAAATAACTGTCTGCTAGGTGCCCACTGGTTCTGAGCTGTAATATGGATCAGAACCATAAGCTACCTACCTTACTTCCTGTGTTCTTGTGGGCTGACACCACATTATTAATAACAGAGCAGAGTCTGATCCCGTGCGGGAGGGGCATAGGGTGACCATCTGAAAGTCCGGGGAACTGATGTAACTCAACCAGTCTGGGCTTTGTCTGGAATTTCTGTAAAAATCAAGAAAAAGATGACATGCCCAGAGCTCGCTGCAAACAAGGAGAGAGGTAACAGAGGAGGAAGGTGATTTAAAAAAATAACTAACTAAATAAAGATAGAAACACATAGAGGAATATAAAGCCCCCATCAGTACCCCCCCCCATATCTGCCATATTTAGTTTTGTAGTAAATGTTTTGCAGATGCTATGGTCTGCCCCTGTGTTTATTTGTTGCTCCCTCGCACATGTACAGGCCCAGTGTGCAAGATCCCTACTCACAATTTCTGTGCTTTGACGGTATAGGTCTCTGTCTGGCGAGGTCACAGCGAGATGATTAGTCTGTGCCGGCTTCTGTGGCGCATGTCTGTCCTGACCTGTGTACCCATAGGGAAGACAAGACATAGATTTCATGACATACAAAATAACCCATCAGCAGTATATGTCAGTACTGCAGTGTTGTTATGCCCAGACAGAAGGGCTCATACCCAATATAATATACCAACCACAATTATATCTGTCTCAATAACACTGGAAACAGCTGCCCTCTCTGTACTGCAGTGTTTTTATACCCAGAGAGCAGGGCTTTTAAAGTCTATGAATGCTAATACCAGCAGAAGATACCAACCAAAACACTGAAGATACCAACCAATAACACTGAAAACAGCCACCAGGGGATTGTGCATCAGAAAACAGCATTCTAATATCTAATACTCTGCAAAGTACTTTAGATACCATACGGTTGTCACATGACCTCTAGATATCATACGGTTGTCACATGACCTTTAGATACCATACGGTTGTCAGATGACCTCTAGATACCATACATTTGTCACATGACCTCTAGATATTGTATGGTTGTCACATAACCTCTAGATACCATACAGTTGTCACATGACCTCTAGATATTGTATGGTTGTCACATGACCTCTAGATACCATACAGTTGTCACATGACTTCTAGATACCATATGGTTATCACATGACTTCTAGATACTATATG